>NW_026922236.1:0-194826 GCF_032062105.1 Saccostrea cuccullata | reverse complement strand
ATTCTGTAGTATCTTTTATCTCAAGCTCACAAGGATATATAGTATCGAAATAGGAATGAAATTAACATTGGTAATAAAGAATACGTCGTCGATATTTCTCAATGTCGAATTAAAGTCCAAAGCAGGTTTTTTGTCTTCTTTAAACTATGAAGAACTGGTCTCCAAAAATACATAGATGTTGTCAATCAGAAATTTTAGCATGGTTTTGATGTCAACTTCAGAGTACCTGTGTGTGCTTTTATTAACAGTTGCCTTTTCAATAAAAATGGAACTCGTAAATTTACTTACCTGGTCATTGTTCATTTGCAAATTTAAGAGTTCCATTTTTATTGAAAAAGCAGCTGTCAATGATATTAATTAAAACCAGGACCTAATTTATCGTGGAAAATGGTTGTGTATGAAGTTGAAATTCGTAAAATCTTAAGCTGTTGACTTTAGTTAAATTTTGTGAACTAAAAAGACTGTGATAAAAGAGAATTCATCTTTCTAGATCTATCATCATGTATTATTCAAAATCATTATACGTGCATGTGTCGGTTTTATTTATGGACTAAGAGACTGCATTCAAATGTTTTATTCATAATCGTAAGCTGAAATCAATTTTCAAGGTCCATTGCTATTCCCAAACCGAACCATAAAAATACATACAACTACTGTTACATGTAAATAGACCTTTGGATTGCATACATTTTGTTCTCCGAAAGTATTATTATCTTGCAGAATATTTTCATATTTCAAGATAATAAGATAATATTTATAATGAGAAAGTATGTCACATACGAGGGGCATTTCAAAAGTCCTGAGAACTGTTTAATAAAAAATTAACCGTTTCACGGAAATTATTGAGTTTGGTATCATTGGAAAGATCAGAAAAATATACACATATCGTGACGTCAGTTGATAATTTTTATTACGTAATATCTCCGAAAATGACGTCAGAATATAGAATGTTTAGCATACTGAAAACTCGCGTTTTTATCCACATGGCACAATTTTAAAAGTGTTGCCAAAGGCTTATTTGAAAATATATTTCAAAGAAAATTCTCATTTGCAAAGAAGTTGAGTAGGACTATGGTACTGTTTATCAACAATACTATATTTCATTGTTTTGTTCGTTTACTAGCGCGGTTTATGTCCGGTTATACTATCATCAACATTTCATCCAAGATTTTAATTTACAAGATACGACTGTATTTTCGGTCTTTTATATAGTTCTCCATTGTATGAAATAAAGAAATTTCTGTATAAAACTAAAGTACAGTGGCTGGAACGTTATTGTTGACAACTTACACGAACGATCCCGTTACACGAACGATTCCGCACGATTAACGCACGATTAAACCTGTTACACGAACGATATTTCACGTTCACGATTCTACACGTTACACGATCTTACACGATTGTTAACGCAAACGCACGATTCCGCACTCAAAATAGTTCAAAATATTGAGGAATCAATATTTTCAAAACGAAATACGGCTTAATACTTGTTTAAGATTTCAAAGAATTATCAATATTATTTCATAGACTTTAAAGGAAGAAGCGGAAAATAATATTACTGTAACTAAATATATGCAAGACTTAATATTTTAGAATAAAAATAATTATTTCTAAGGTAATTCTCCGCTAAAAAAAAAAGGATTTTGTTCGTTCTATTAGACGATGTACATGTATGTGGGTCGTATAATTTGATTGAATTGGATATCATGATATGCAGAAAGGGGGATACTATTGAACAAAAATGGCAACATGGAATGACTTAAATTATAATTACAAATTTTATCCTTATGTTTCCAATGATTCAATGTCTGATAAACTTGCCAATTATTCAACCTTTTTATTTACAGAAATTTAAAATTAATTAATTACAAATAGGCTCAAGAGATAAACACAGATAATCAAAACTCCCGAAAATCATGCCGTGTCCATGTATATTTGTCGACTAACTAGTACGTTATGTTAGCATTGAAAAATGTTTATATCTTTGTAAAAAAATATATTTATTTTCAATAAATTGATTTCAAGATTATCTTTACCACAGTAAGAAGTAAATAATAATTAAAATCAGATTTTTCAAAAAGGCGTTAAAGATTATCACAATATTGATCGCGCTATTTGACGAGAACTTAATATTGTACGACTTACTATATTGCTTGTTTACGGGCGATAATTAGTTCGTTCTGCATTCTATTATGTAAATTGTGCTTTTTCATTTTATTTGGATTTTAATTAAGAAATTAAGAAAAACAAACAAGGGAAATGCTTATTTACAAATAACATTCCGATAAAAACTTACAAAACGAAATTTACACGATTCTAAACGCACGATCTCGCACGATTAAAAACGCACACGATTGAGTCTGATACACGAACGATCTTGCACGTTAAACGAACGATCACTCACGATACACGAACGATTCTACACGATTGGTTTGTCAACAATAACGTTCCAGCCTCTGTATATTAATGCAATTTTCAACAAATATATTTTGAGTAACAGTACTCTTACCGTTTACAAATAAAATGTACAAAAGTCTTGCCCCTGACTTGTTTCTGTACGTATTTTTTCTCATTAATTCAACTTCGGCGCCCAAAAAACTCGGTACTGCTTTTGACTTTTAACTCCAAAAAAGGTTTATAAGTTACACAGACATGTAGAATCTTATTTAATTTCCATGAATTAATTTTTGCGAATATGTGGAGGTACGGTGGGGTTACAACTGCGCCCGCGCCATTTTGGATTTTACGAGAAAATATGGGGCACACTAAACTTAACTTCTCTTGAGCCTTCATCGATCCCACAAATATTGTTAAAACACCTGACGAATTGATGCCATGAAATTAAGTAACACGATCGTCAATTTTTCTTTGATTGCCAACTTTGCCTTATTCTCACAGTTGGGTCTGTTTTACGTAATATTTTAAGCAAGATTCGATAAAAACTTGCGATGTTTGACAACCGCTTAAACCATTTCAGAACAAGAAGATCTCTAAAATAGACCATCATATGATAGATTGTAGTCTATGTAAAGATTCTACCAACTGTCATTTACGTCCGATAGCTTGCACTCGAGTAATGAGCAAAAGTTGTTTTTAACATTTTACATTGATGAAATTGTGTCTTTTGTTACGTCATTTTTATGGTCAGTATTGTAAGTATGCGGAAGTTTGACATCATTATCGGAGATATTACGTCATAAAAATTATAAAGTGACGTCACATTTTGTGTGTATTTTTCTGCTCTTTCCAATGATACCAAACTCAATAATTTCCGTAAAACGGTTAATTTTTTATTAAACAGTTCTCAGGACTTTTGAAATGCCCCTCGTATATTGTGATCTTACGTATGGCTTTTATCTACTGTCTTTCTGGACAAAATATAGAAAAGAACATCCACTACGGTAAGAGAATATTAGATGCCTTAATTGACATCGTTCAGGGAGTCAGTTTTATAGAGTGTACAGAGGAATGTTTCAGTAGGAGAAGATGTTTGTCTGTGAATTACTGGAGAAGTATACTGTTATGTGAGATGAACAGTGTGGACCAATCGTCACATTTACTCTCAGATGAACCCAAAACAGTATTTGCTGACATATCATTATTGGAACAGGTAAAATTACGTAATTTTACGTTACAACTGTCATGATTTAATTAATATTACAGCTGTATAATCTCTGGATTAAGAATATGACTTGATTTTGTTACATTTCTAAATGTAATACATGTAGCTTCCGTTCTCAATGGATATTATTTTTCCCAGTACAAGTATAAGAACATGTTCTGTCGATCACTTTTTATTCGTCAGAACTGTAATTTTGCGTAAATATGCAAGACAATTAGCTCGAAAAAATTTCAATCTCGCGTATTTAGTATTCCTTACGATTATGTCGAGGAATAACAGCAATTTGTGAAAATAATGTCTCGTTATAAAAGAGGCTATGGTTATCTTGCGAAAATAAGGTCTCGCAAAATAAAAGGTGATCTACAGTATAGCATTTTCACTTTTTACAAAATACTAGTAATTCCTTCTTAAAGAGGTGTGCTCCTCAGCTCTTTAGAAGATTATTATGTTAACCTTTATTTGAAAAAAATCTAAATAAGGGTTAAGTTCTCGGAATAAATTTGGATTGTATAATGCTTATCAAACTATATTTAATTTAAATCCTATGATGGAATTCAATACCAAAAACAATCGTGACGGAAGTTTTTTTTTTTTCGAAAAACACCATTTTTTTGAGTGTGGATTCCTACATGTAATTTTACATGCAACCTGCACAAGGATTAATTTTAGGTAGTGGAATGGTCTATGTGGGTCCTAAATTATATCCTAAATTAACTGTCATGATTTCTGTTTTCATCTTTGGCATATATATAAAATATATCGTGGAAGTCTATGGAAAAGTAGCCTTTTGAAGCTTTAGATAAACACTATTTTAGCTATATCTATACATTAAGATCACAGACCCTCACTTATTACTTCATTGTCTGTATATTATAGATAATTTTAACCATGCTGCTTATGTTAAAAAAATTTTTTAATTACTCTCAAATGTTATAATTGCTTATTAAATTTTTAACTCCAAAAAGGTCAAATAACTGACTATTTGACGTACATGTAATTCGAAACTACTTTTGTTGGCACAAAATTGACTGTGACTAACTAAGATGAAATAAAATGATTTTTTGTTCCAATAATTTATTTAGCAAAAAATATTACGGGAAAAATATTAAGAAAATATTTATGTGTTAGATGTAAATAAATTGCTAAAATGTCTTATAAATTGATTCGTAATGTTAAAAGAAGCTAAAGCGCAGTGACCCCCCCCCTTTTTTTTAGCTACGTATGTAGCTTCTAAAATATACTTGACAAAAAATTCTCAATACCTATGGTGACAGTAGCTAACCTCCTTAAACAGATACATGTAATTCATGGTTATGTAGTTTTCAAATTGGTGTGCTTATTTTTTTTTACTTGCATCTTATACATGTTACAGTACAGAATCTGACCACTATTATGTTTATGCTATTATGTATTTCCTAAAACTTTGACATTTAATGATGCAACCTTTTGAAAACAAGGGTTGGATTCTTCGTTCCCATTTAAAATTCCCAATGCTGTGTAAGGGAGTTTTCACATCCCCTTTCATGGCAAAGACTTAAAGCATTTCTAGAGAAATATCAATATTTTCAGGCACTTTTGGGAATTTGTTATAATCTTTGTATATACCAATTCTAAAAGGGTGTATTGTGTAGTTTCTGAAATATATTTATAAATCATATCTCACGACTTTTCTTTCATAAAGAACTGAAATGAAGGAAAAAAGTAAACAGTTATCCGAAACAATCATTATATTGATTAATAAAGCTATATTGCATAAGTTAGAATTGAAATATGAGTCTATATTTTATATTTAATTTTTTCCATACTTTTGTAGCACTTCGTTGGAGGTTGCAGAAATCACAAATGTGCAATCAATATGAAATGTGTTCCTGGTCCTTTTGGCACACATAGGTGTGAAATTCAGGTAATTTATTACAATAGGATTCTTACTCCTCCAAGTCACTTGATTTCGAGTCTTTATTGAAGGTCTATGTTTGCTCTGTACTCAATATGACATGTTTAACCAAACTTTAAGCTTAAATCCTGTTTGTAAACTCCATATTTCAATCCACATGAATATGACAAATGTTAGTCAAAACCGAATTATAAAAGAACTTTTAGTGAAAGTTTTAAAGTTTTTTTAAGGAGAAGGAAAACTTTGAAGAATATCACTTTGTGCAACTGTTCACTTTACAGAAATGAAAGTGACTTTATGTATATTTTAATTGGCGTCATACATGTTAGTCTCCAAACTGCGATGGTCAATTCAAAGTGCGATGGTCTAGCCAAAGTCTGACTGAGTGTGCCAAATTTTATACATCGGAGTGCACCAAATTTTAGATATCAGAATACGTGCACGAGGCTTAATAAGGACATTGACCGAATAAAGCTTTGGATTATTAGATTACCTTTATTAGGTCAATGCAAGGGTTAGTTGCAGGATAAAATTTTATTCAAAATAAATTAAGATTGACCTGTGAAAACATCAGAGCTAGGTTCAAGTGCAATTATGGGGTCGTGTCGACTTGTCTCGCCCACAATATTTCTTATATACTGTAGATTCCTAAATTTACGGGTGGAATTAATTATCGCGTAATTTAATATAAATTTAAATAAAATAATATAATTTAAATAAAATAACTTGCCTTTATTTTCATGGTGCTGAAATCTACGTAAAACGTCTTGACCAACCGTCCATTCGCGAATTATTATTATCGCCATTTGACATTGAGGAGCTTATTCGCGATAATAGGTACTCGCGAAAAATAGGGAATCTACAATAGCACTTTTGGGTAGATTTTGCATAACATGAAAGAAAAAAGAAAAAATATTATAGTGTATTTTGTCAAATTGTGTATCTTGTGTTGTAAGTTGACCACAAGAAATTTAAAAATATATATTTTCTTGTCAAAATACTTAACAAATTATCCTCATTCGTGAACAGAGATCAGTTGTTTTTTTATTTACTTTGCAGATTGTGGACCTCTTCCTAGCTTGAAAAATGCAAAGGAAATAAAATCAAAGGGACAGTTTCTAACAATCGGGGTGGGTTCCCTGAGGATATTCCAATGCTACCCTTGGACTCATGAAAAAAAATATAGACAAAAAGTTATATGTCAATCAGACGGAAATTGGACACATTATCAAAACACTCCTTGTGGTATGTAAAAATATTATAAATTTAAACGTTTATTCAACAAGTTAATTCCATAGTTTCTTTTTTCCGTAATGTTTTGAAGAAAAAAATTCTTTGAGTGGACTTATATAAAAATACGTAGTTCATCATTATTCAATACTACAGAAATCTGAAATTTTCTTCTCTATTATTTTATTTGCTACTACAAATTTTTAATGTATATAATCTCCATATATAATATGAAATATTAAAAAATCCTACTTTAGACTTTATCACCTGTGCTACTGAAGTGACGTCGGTAGAGACTCTGGATATTGATGATAAAAAAATTGACGTGCCTTATGTTTACTCAGATGGACACAAATGGGCGGTAAGTAAGTTTAACTCCTAAGATTTCTTTTTAAATGATTTATATTTTAAAAGGTCCTCGAAAATTTCTGATATCATAAGTAAGTATACATGTATTGACAACTTCAGGAGTTTCCTCTTTTGTATGAACTCTCAAACCCCTTATCCTATTTATTGATTAAAAAACAAAATTTTTTCCTAACAAATTATTTAATGTTTTCATTTTATGTACATTTTTCACTTCGTAAAACATCAATCACACTGTTGCACATAGGACTAAGAATTTACCAAACTGATTTTGAATGTATAGATATTAATTTGAAAAAAAATCATTGTCTCACTTAACATTATTCTCAAATTGCTTTTTTTTAATTTAAATTCTTGGGGGACGGTATTGAAATACATTAAGGTCATCTGCATTAAACATTGTTTTATGATTTATAACTACACTGTAAATCTTCGTAAATACGATAAGGTTACATGTAACACGGCAAAACCTATATATCATTCATGTAGGTCATCAGAAGGCAAATTCTTGTTAAAATATTTTCTGATTACTGAATTGCTTTTAATTTCAGATTTCCATGGCAAAATTCTGTAAAATATAATTGCGGTATATATAAATGAATCTTAACATTACAAAAAACACCTTTAGTTTGTCTTAAGCACTACGGCAAAACTCGATCAGTACGTACACGGATATCGCGAATTAAAGGCTATAGCAAAATTATCTTGGACCCCCAGCTATATTAATTAAATGATTCTCTTATACGGATTCAACGAATGAAGGATATAGAAATGTAATTTTAAATGTCTCGGTGACTTCGTTATAACCGAGTTTTACTGTAAATCTGCACTTTTTCTTTTATTAGGTGATACAAAGAAGGTGTTTTGATAACACAAACTTTTATAGAACTTGGCCCGACTACAAAGATGGTTTCGGTAACTTCAAAGAAAAAACAGATTTTTGGATTGGTATGCCTGAATTGTGAAATAATATGATAAGATTTTAAATTAAATCTTAAGCTTTGATGCGAAGATTTATATAAAACAACTTACGGAATCATTTTCAAGCAACAAATATCTCTGTTGAATTACTTCCTTGATTTATACATGTAATAAATGGAAAAATATTATTGTACAATTTTGCAACAGGAAATGACGTAATACACATGTTGACGAAAAATGGTTACACTTATATGAGAGTAGAGATGCTGAAGACAGACAACGAACCATTAGAGGCAGAATACAGTCATTTCTTTGTTGGTGATGAAAGCACCAAATACAATCTAACAATACGTGGATTCAAGGGGTTATATGGTGAGCATAATTATATGTACTACGTAAACATTTATCTACACATTTAAATAATTTTTAAATACATATTCATCAATAACCAGGAAATGGTAAAATTGCGTGACATTAATCATTACACGTCATTTATCATTTACAAATAAATAATAAGTTAGACTACAAGTTAAATTGCAAGTCGCATAAGGTGCCTAAGGTAAGAAAACATCCCCTATTAACTGGTCACATTCTCTATGCCCTGATAAGTTTGATGAACAATCTCAAAATCAAATTCAGTTTGGAATAAAATAATTCAGTATAAAACGGCCCAATGATTGTGAATTATATTTTTTTTTTGACAATTGACTCTTTCTTTGGTGAATATGCTTTATAATTCTTCTGATAAATATGCCCCATTCTCGGTACTTTTCTGTATATTTTTGTACCATGCGTTTGTCATTTTTATAATACCGTGAAATTAAGATTTTATGATGGTTTCTGCTATTGGTGTTTCTTTCAATTACCTTATGTATTTAATTGTGTTTGGTATCATCAACTTTACAATGTGTTGACATATTCTGATTGCTTTGTCATTTAATTTTTAATGAATGACCATTCAGATCCACCCTTACGTTTTCATCTCTTGCCATATCAGGTATCCATAACTATCAATATTAAATGAGGCAAAGCTGATCATGAGGTCGATATTGATAATTTTAAATAACAAAGCACATTAAACAAAGGAAGAGTCTATAATTGTTTTATATATTAATAATATTATTAAATAATTAAGACTGCATGACGATATGTTTTTAATGAACGATACACTAACTTATCACTTCTGTGTTACCCCTCTGTTGCAACTTATAATTTCTGTGTTACCCTCTTTTGCATTAAAAACATCGAAACGTTTTAAAATATTTCTATTTGCGATAGACTTGCATAACCTTTTTTTTCTGTTCATATAAACAGCTTCGGTCAACTGTTGCAACCATTGTTTTCAGTGGTTTTTTTATAAATTGATTGTGATATCACAATACTGCTGCAGGTGCCTGCATACTGGCCATGCGTTGAATATGGCTTCAAATACAGTAAATAGGTAGTTTTATGAATCACAGGTACTTCGGTCTTGGTTTATAAATATGTGTGTACCTTATTGATATTTAAAAAAGTAAAGTATGCAGACTCCGCAATGGCATCTACTCAATTCGTTTGCTTATATGGTTTGTATTTTGAAAATGATGCTGCACCTACCAACTTTCCGCACCAGATGTCTTGGAACATAGATTACTTATTGTATATTCTCTATAGAGTCGCACAGTAAGTAGTCGATCCTACTAGGTGACGAGGAGATCGGTCCTTCGGCCGTATAAAACAAAGTCCAGTGTCTCAGAAGGTGCTGGCGCACAAAATAGTTCCCTCCCTGCTCAATGACCCTAAGTGTCAAGTATAGGACAACATTTGCAGCTCTCCACTGGCAAGTGGTGGCGTCTCCATATGAGTTTAAAATTCTCGAGAGGGACGTTAAACAAAATACCATCAATCAACCCATCAACCAATCAAAATTTCCATGACAAATCCGCTAAGGAACTTAAAGTTATCCTACTCTCAAATCCAAAAAAATAGTTTTAATAAACCGAGGATTTCGATACATTCTTCAACATGTTTAAACCCGTCATGGTAGCCTAGTGGTAGAGCGTTCTCTCCTTGATCGGGAGGTTCGGGTTCGATTCTCATTCGCGGCGCTGCCACAAACGTCAGACTGTTACTTTGCCAAGCGTTAGGCCCTAGTGAAAGTCACGGGTCTCTCGGAAATATATAACCTTAAAAACGTAGCTCCCAAATCGCTGTAGGTGTTGGCACGATAAAGAGCCCTAACTGCTCAATGGCCCTCAGTGCTGAGTATAGGTCTAAATTTGAATCCCTTCACCGGCATGCGGTGGCGTGTCTGTATGAGTAAATAATCTGGAATGGGACCTTAAACAATATACAATAAAACAACACGTTCCAAAAAAAATAATCATAAAATATTCCTTACTATGCTTATATGTTTTGTACAATTTCTCCCCATTCATAAAAATTGCGTAAGCTTGACAAAGGGATTTATACGATTTTTATATAAAATTTCTTTTGGGGTACATGTTGGAATTTTTCTTGGCAGAGCACAGTTATAGCAGGGTTAGTTATGATTATGTGTAATTCATAGTTCTTAAATCGTTTAGATCAATATAAAACTGATTACTATACATTCTATATTGATTTATAATTTCATAAGTATGGTCTATGACCTACGTATAAAGAAAGAAAACATTGAAAAAAAAATAAAATAGTCAGGCAATATTAATTCTGGCAGTTTTTTTAAATACCTAAATAATTATATATATTAATAGTTGATGTTTTAGATTGTATGACAAACAAGGATTATAAACAAACAGATGCAAATGGAATGAAATTCAGCACATTTGACAACGATAAAAGAAATGGATGTGCTGATTATTGTCGATCGGGCTGGTGGTTCCATTCTTGTACCTGTGGAAATGTAAATGGTTTGTTTGGAAATAAGAAGACAGCTTCTGTGATGCGTTGGATGTGTAAAGATGGGTGGAATTGTCCCCTCAAAGCCACGAGAATCCTGCTCAGAGTATAGATATTATATGATTGCACTTCGTACAACAAATCACGAACAGTATGAGATGAAACTAATTGCAAATCCTAAATAGATTATGTACGTTATAAACTATTGCAAAACATGCAAGGCAAGAAAACAAATCTTACTGATTACAGTCAAAATTATCTAAAAGTGATTTAAGTAGACTTTCGTAGACGACAATGTCATATGCTTATAAAAGAAATCTGACCAAAATCTTTTCACCGATTTGTATTTTCCAAATGAAAAAACTACTTATTCAAATGGTGAATGTGGCGAGCGGGTAAGTCGCTTTCAAAAGGGTGTCTTATTTGTCCGGATAACATTCTAGAGTTTTAAAGAAAGATTATTTTTTCTGATCAATTATTTACATATTTTCCTGTTTATCTCCAGAACTAAAGGTTTAAAGGAATGATATCAAGTTTCACTATCTGTTTGAAGTTCAGACAAACGCGGATAACTTCAATTTTTGATTTTTAAAAATAATTGTACATATATTCTTACACGTTGTTGTTTTCACTCATCTTTGAAAAATATGGGGACCATGGAGTACTAAGCTTTTTTACTGTCAATTATTTCTTTAAAACATTGTATACTATTCCCAAAATGATGTCTTTCAATTTTGCTATGTGTCTTAAATTCATTCAAACATCATCAGTGATTATTTGTTAAATTTTCGCAAACATTGCATTGGTTGTTGTAAGTATTTGTCGCCAATGACGGTTCCCATTTTTTATGCCCCTTATATATTTTTGCTCAGTGAAATTCACCTGTTCATGTATCTATTAAACAGACATTAGTTGCTGTAAATTTCACATATTTCAGGGAATATTTCTTTGGAAATCTTAACGAGTCCTACAGCAGTTTTCATGAAGCGTTTAATTTCGCTCTTGTTCGCTGATTCTTTTCCATTCATTAAATTTTACAGTGGAGTTAATAATTCATTCAAGATTCATTTATGAGAAAATTGCAAATTAATGTTATATAATATCTATGTTATATGTCATAGAGCTCATGTAGGGAAATAAGACACATGTCACATGACTGAATTGACTACACCATGGTTACTGTTATTGCAGCCCGGAGGACCGGGCTGCTCTCTACATATAAGTAAAAGTGTTGATGTATGGAGATTGGGTTGGGAGAATTTGCTCAGAACTAAAGGTTTTCTAAACATTGAAAAGATTGCTAACCAGAATGTTTTTCCCTTTAGAAAATACGAGATGCATAAGATATTTACTTCAATAAAGTGAATCTGTAAACATATATATGTTTTTCATATTTAATTTATAAAGTTGCTTATCATTTACGATCGAAAAAACGACAGATCCCTTTTTTGGAACATCGACTTTTACTTCTCGCATGAAAACGTACTCTGCAAAGTTCGTGTTTTATATTCTTTGGTTGAAAATTAATACATATTTGAATATAGGTGATGCATGCATCTTACTTCAATTTATATTTTATGCAACCAATATTTACTTGAGGAATTGATCAAGTTTAAATTGGTATCGTTTTCGTATGATTTTTGTCCGACTATAAGTTTTCAAAATATTCGCAACTATCGTCTCCATCAGTAAGACGCACACATATCGAAGCAGTTTCATGATCAAGACTCATTTCCATTGTTTTCCATTGTTTACTTTATTTATTTTCCGGGCGACAATTGATGGTTACATCAATGTTTTCTTGTTTGTAGATGTTTAACGTTGTTTAAATCATCATCATGTGTGTTATTTTTGTACAGCTATTTAAGGTTGAACATCTAATGTAAAATGATTAAGATTTTTGAACAATCGTGTACATATATTAAAATTTTGAACATGAGCGATCCATCCCTTGTTACTCTGTGCTTCATTCTATTAGGTCGGTGACGTCATTTATGATCTATCATGACAGAAAGATCAAGAAGGATTACCTGACAAGGTATGACCTGGTAAGTTAAATAACTTACACTGGACAAAGATGCTTATGCACAATTAAATAAAAGTTATATTCTACTTTTCAAAACTTGTTTATTATGTATTTGACAAACTATTATGCTACTTTAGCAAAAATAAAGCAGTAACACTAAGATGCCTTTATTGAAAAAATATTTACAATATTAACTGACCACATGAAAACTGACCACTTCGTAGAAAATTTAAATGAAAATTCTATCGAGCTCTATATGTTTTGAATTTTTTTTAGGAAGTAAGGTATTTTTCTTTGTGTTTTTGTTCATTGTGTTTTGTACTAATAAAAAAAAATCAGAAAAAAACACCAGGTGTGCGGTATTAGACAAAAGTGTGCAGCTTAAAGATAAGGTAAGGAGATTACTTTTTTTCTTATAGCAGAATTATGAAGCGAATATTGTATTGACACCTGTTCTATTGTTTCATTGATATTGCGGTGGAATTATTTGAATGTCATAACAATTTGCTTACTTTTATATATTTTCAGCATTAGCCATGACGACAATTTGGTACCAAAAAAGTTGATGAGTCAAATATTTAAAATATCATTTAACAAAACAAATATTTAAAAAAAAAATTCTTTCATCATAACCATAACCATTTATATCAATGAGCTTCAAAATCTATTTATTTTTGAAAGATTTGACAAAAAAGGCGCTTTACTGATAAAATTGTAGCCTCCTTTTTGAAAGAACTTTTTAGTGAATAGACCCTTTTCCCATGGAATATTTTGCCTAGGAGTTATTCACCTTAGCCACCATATTGTAGGGCAACAATCCCAGATATTTTTATCATTCAGTTCAATCTATGTTTCTGGTTACTGATGTAAAGATAACACTTCTTTTCTTATGCATATAAATGATTTTATGATTGTAAATATTTCCCCCCATACATTTCTTGCATGAATGTTTCAAATTGGTTACTCATAGGGATAAATTCTCTACTTTGCCCTGCAAGATGGCGGCTAAGGGGAATAACTTCCCAAAAACGTCATATGAAAATGATGTATTGAGATATCACTGAGATATTTGACATGTATTTAGGCACTATCTTTACACATATGCTGATATATAAATATTTTCCCACTGCCCGAGTCTATCTTAAGTTGAAGTTAATATATATAAGTTTGATGTGTTTTTTAACTTACCCAAATGAATTTTACAAAAAAGAAAAGAGCTGTCTTTTCTAGGACAAGATCAATTTTGGACTCAGACCTAATTGAATGACACACCTTATAACACTATAAAACAAAGACTTTAATATGTTTCAAATGAAAATAGCAATCAAAATATATCAGTCTCCAAAAGGATAAATATATCTGTACTCAGTGACAATTATTGCTCGCAATCAATTCAACAAAACCATTGACAAAATATATGCATAATTTTTTTAATTTGTATACTATATGAAACATTTCAAAGATTTTTTCAGAGAAAAAAGTTTTAAGAGAAAATAAAACCAGAAAAAAAACTTAATTGTGTAGTTCATGTCAGTTTTCTTGATTAATATTTCAATGTCCCATTGAAGTAAGGGTGGAGTGATGCGTTAATTACAATAATAATATCTTGTTTTTTCTGTAAAATTACACGATATAGATGTAATAAAAGTTTTACAATATGCTGTAATATGTGCATTCATATATATGACAGTTTTTTTTTATTGTTACAAAACGGGATTTCAAAAAGAATCAATCATCAATTTATGGCACATTATAACCAATATATCATAATCGGAAATGGAGAACACTATAACAGTTTTCCTACTCTTTCTGCATTAAAAGTTCCCTCTGTTGTCAAAGGACAAATTTAATTTAGGTTTTCCTGTATCAATATTAGGTGTAGGGAAATTGGTTAAACCTGCAATAGTATTTCTGAAAATAAAAAAGAGAATAACAAATGTAGTTTTAACTAATTTCATTGTGATATTCCTTTATTAACAGTTACCGATGCAAATATTGAACGTTGTTACCTTTTCTTAATTTTTTTGACAGCAATGATGAAAGCAATGACCAAGATTACTGCAACACAGGTCATTGTCAAAGAAACAAGCGCAGTTTCATATCTGCCTTTGTCGAGGGAAGGTCTACATTCTATAGAAATAAAATAGTCAATTTATTTACTTTACTTTTATTTAAGCAGCTTACTCAATTTAAGCATTGTAATATCGATATATAAAACACATTGCTCGCCTTCTTTGGTTGCATTTAGTGTCCATGAAAACTTATTCTCACTAGAATCACAACCATAGCAATCGTTTGATCCAAACTCTGCATTGTCAGGCACACATTGGCCATTGATGAAACAGTATTTATCCTAAAGGCAAATAAAAGTACATATGTATTAAAGCAAAAATGCCTAGTATGTAAACATCGAGCAGAGACATTGGCATATTACAATAATAAATCTAGAAACCTACTATTTGTATGACTATATAACATATTCATTTTTTTTTTGCTAGAAGATTTATCCATTTCGTATGGTATATATATATATATATATATATATATATATATATATATATATATATATATATATATACAGTATATATATAAGAAATAAATAAATTAAGAATAAATGAGTATAATGTATTTATTATAAGTATATATTAAGAAAAAACTCGTTAAACTAAAAAGAAATTATAGACACAAAAAATATATGTTAACTTGATCGACTTTATTAGCTCTAGAGTTATAAATATTATCATCATTCTTGGTTAAATTGTAATTCAACTAAGCTAGGTAGAACAAACTGCTATTATAATTATTTAAGATTCGGCGATAAAACTTTGTTTCATGTAACTAAGAGGTCAGGTATCAAAGACCAAAATATTAAATATTGAAGAATCACATCTCCTAGAACGATGCGATATATACATGTTTAGTTTTAGTACTCTGGAAAAATAATAAGATGCCATAAAAAATTAATTTTGAAAATAACAGCTAACTCCAATCTTCAATTCTGAATAAAATGTTACAATGTTCACCTTTAAAGCAAATCTTAGGTGTCCAGACACATTAACCGTATCCTGACACGTAGAGTCTAAGATGTACATAAACTGACCAGAGCTGAAGTTGTTAGCATTGTTGCTTATTGAAATCATGTAACCTGTCACAAATGCTTCATGAGAATAACGAATGGATCTTTTGTGTTCATTAACTGGAACACGGCATCGGACCTCAGCGAGGGTATTATGTTTTGCTGGTATGATAACAGATTCGTGGAAAATTTTCATGTTAATTATGGAGGCCTGAAAAATCAAGAAAAAAATTTCTCTGACCCACTTTCTCTCTCCTCTCTCTCTCTCTCCCTCTCTCTCTCTCTCTCTCTCTCTCTCTCTCTCTCTCTCTCTCTCTCTCTCTCTCTCTCTCTCTCTCTCTCTCTCTCTCTCTCTCTCTCTCTCTCTCTCTCTCTCTCTCTCTCTCTCTCTCTCTCCAATTAACTCAGTCTTATCACAATTGTTAATTATTATCGTTCCCCATTTTTCCCATATTATCAGCCAATGAAATAATGTGCATTAATCTGACTTTTTTCGTCTTCAAATATAAAAAAAATGCTAGAGTTAAAAAAAACAGGTATATGATATCAGTCAAACCTGGAATTTAGTCATCTTGCATGTAAGATTTTCTCTGTCCAGGAACATGTCCCCTTCTACAACAGCTTCTTCACAATCTGCAACATCGCAGATACCTCCGCTTTGAGGGTTGATTGAGAAAACATCAGGTGGGATAGACAGATCTTGGGAACAGTCTGATCCGCCAAAAATGTCCTCACAATCACAAGTTCCTAAACAAACAGCATTTTGTCTAATTTTATAAAGGTGAAAGTGAAAATTTCATCTTGATGAGATTTTTGCCATTGCCAAACCATTGTTTAATATTTTTTTTTATCAAAAACTCTTCCTTGTTGACTCAAAACATTTGTTAGAAATGAATAAAATTGTAGAGTTGAAGATAGAATTCGCCTTATTCAACTTGACCTTATTGACTTCTTTAACTTAATCATTATTTCTATAAGAAATAAATGCTTTCATCCACTTGAGTAACATATTGATTTACAGGCAAAGACCAGCATAGCCTAGTTTATCTGAATCCTTTAAAGCACAATTGTGCAATTTAAACGTCTATTAATTTATAATAAGATTGAAAAACTATATGACAAATAAAAAAAATATATTATTGCCTAATCCCAAGAGTTAAATGTAAAAGGTTATTCTGGTGCATCTATGGTATCCTGCTCATTTTCTTACCATTATTACATATGCCATGACCACTGCATTCATTTGAACACATCATATTTTTAATATTTTCTACGATACGTTGTCCATCCTTTCCCTCTCTAAATGTGTTATTTTGATTTAATTCTTTCATACACAATGTCTTCAATCCTTCACGAGATGCAGGTGCCCAGAGAGTAGTATTCGTTAGCTGAAAGTAGGATATCTTTAGCTAAATTTATTGAATTCATATTTTCTGGAACAATATACGTAATACACTGCTTAATAGATGGATTGCCTTGAATAAATAAGCAATAAATGCATGTTTTGGATTGTTCAAGAATGAATTGACGGTTCATTTACATAGAGGGCTTCACTGTATATACCTGAATGTCTGCAATGCAATTTTGAATAGCATTTTCCGCATCCACATTTGGTACACTTCGGCAAGCCTGGAAACTTTTGGATGAATTCATATAGGTTTCGCAAAAATTTCTTGCCTCCTTCTCCGACATTGATCTGATCACTACTGCAGATCTCTTTAATGAAACGTAGAAGACAACTTTACATCAAGTTATAAAAATATATCACAAAACTTTCAAGGAATATCTTTAACTAATATCTTTAAAACCAATACAATCAGCACATATTTGCAACGCAATGTAGGGAACAGATATTCAGAATAGTACACGCATTATTCAGCGCTTTCTTTTGTTAAAGAAGCATTATGACTCACATAATTATAAACCTGAAAAATACCAAGCTTTTGGCAAACAAATAGTTGGTATCTTATTTGTCGACTTCGGTCAGTCGACGTCGAAGTTCAAAACTATTACAACAAAAATGCAAGTGATATATTGACGTAGCTGAAAGATCAAACTTAAGGTTAAATAAATGGATAAACATATAAAAGAATCTTCTTACCTTTGATCTCTGTCTTTGACTGAGGGTTTTTTTTGGTACGTAAGTAAAAACAGATCGTGCCGACCGTTTTCCTTTCTGAGTACAAGCATGACTTTTGACTGCTTCATCTGCTCTCGGACACGTGACATTATTCGAACATAGGACAGTATTACTCAGTTCAAATTTGATTTTTCGACATGTACAAATTCTCACAGATCCTTTCATATCACCGAGATTTTCAATATCAGACTTCAACATGTTGAATAGGCTGTTTTGATCTTTAACTCTACAAGCAGTATGAAAATATTTATGCTACATGAATCCGTTTTTTCTGGCTGTAACTTAAAACAAGGAAAACAGAAGAAATGTGAACTATCAAGTATATAACACAATGAAAAACTAACCTCCAAGATAGCGAGAAATTGTCTGGTCTGCGAACATCATGGGATTTGTGAGTGAAGTCATATAGTTTACCTGAACGTAATTGACTACACAAGCCTTTAGATACACCTTCATCAAATTTGGATGGAAATATGTTAACTTCAATTACATTCTCAGTCTGATATTTCCACAAACGCAATTGTACATACGTGCTTGTAGGAAAATAAATCTGAATGGTAATGGAAAATATTAATTATTTTTTTGATTTCTTAATTTCTTAAAAACTTCAACATTGCAAAAATATGTGATGCAAGAACATAATTTAACAATTGCTCCTTTACGTCAGTAATATAGTGTTGACAATTTATATAAACTATATACTCACAATATAATTAAAATCGTCTTGTTTGCGTACATCCAGGACATTATCGGCACAATTTTTGAATCCAAAAAAGTATTCATCATTCGGACATCTGTTAATAATATACACATCAGCAGCAGCACGCACAGCTACGCCACAGTTGCAAAATATACCAGGCCCAGTCACCTTGTTGCATGGAGTGAGTCTTGTTTGAACCTTCGATTTCAAGAAGTTTAGTTTTACAGTAACAAATTTCTATAGCTAAATGAATATAGTTCACTACATGCAATTATAGTTTCAAGCTTACGATTTAACAGATTCTAGTTTCACAATCTATATAAATTTAACTATAGTGACCTTTACATGTATGTGCCAGCATCTACTGTGACAAATATAATGACGATCTCATCCGAAAGACCGGTCTCCACTCAATGAAAATTTAAACTAATAAAATCAAAATGGCAAAAATTTAAAATAGATATCAAATTACTAGAAAATTAAAAAGATCCTGCAGACAAAAGATGTGTTTAATCATTAAATCCAGAAAAAAGAATAGTATTTTTTTTTATAATAGGATTTAATTATAGTTCCTTTAAAGACTCTTTGAAACAGGTCTAGCTTAAAGGGAGGAGGACTTACATGTAAACTCTTACATGTTTTAAAACTTGAAAATTGTACCTG
This sequence comes from Saccostrea cuccullata, assembly GCF_032062105.1. Lineage (NCBI taxonomy): Eukaryota > Metazoa > Mollusca > Bivalvia > Ostreida > Ostreidae > Saccostrea > Saccostrea cuccullata. The sequence goes on along the minus strand of NW_026922236.1, from coordinate 175,311 downwards.
CATTATATTGGCAAATCCGTCCAAACTTTCGTACATAATAAATGTTCCAGGATTTTGGTTATTATACGAGCTATAATAATTAAAAAAGATTATTGTTATAATTTTTATTTTTAAAAGAAAAGAGAAATTGGAAATGACTCATTCGCAAATAATTCTAAAGATAGAATTGAAGTAAAATGCTATTTATAAATCACTTTGTGAAGGACGAAGGCATCATAAGAACGAAGGCATCATAAGAATTTAAATGATTCATATTCTAGATTCCTTTTTGGATTGAAAAAAACATTTTATATATTAAATGGAAATAAGACAATAATAATTATCTAAATGAAAAAAATATAATTATACCCGAATTTTCTAAAGAAATGTCGTGCGTTGTTGTTTGTCATATCCGTCCGTCCCTCCGTTTGTCATACTTTTCTCCCTAAAACTTTTGCTTCGTTATACACAGCAGTAGCTTAAAGCCTAATCATCCTTGGGAAATTGTTGGTGGCGTTAAGTAGATGTATATTTAGACTTCGAAATTTTCATTTACAATTTGGGGTTCAAATGAGGGTCCAAAATGACTTTTCTTTATGAAAAAAGCCCGTATTCCCTGATCTCATCCTATATTTCACAGAGTATAGCCTGACCATATTTTCGTAGATGGCCAAGATTAGATGTGCAGTAAGGTTTTCAATTTCCATATTCAACCCTGGGGGCAAATAAGGTTCGAAAATGATGTTATATGAAAAATGCCACAGGTTCCCTGAACTCATTCTAATAATTTACACATTAGCCAAATCATCTTTCTGAAGATAGTTGGTGCTTTGTAGATGTACTGTAAGGTTTCGGAATTTTCATTTTCAGCCTTTGGGTCAAAGAGGGGTTAAAAAATAATAATAATCATTTTGTAAGTTCTATGGTGGATACAATGACTTTGTCAACAAACACATTTTATCATTAAGACAAATGCTGACTGAAGTTTTTCATACTAATTGTTAGTCCATTATTTATACACTGAATTAACAAAGGATTTTTCCGTTATTGCCTGATCATGACAAGTAGCACACGGCGGGTGTGACCGGTCAGCAGGGAATGCTCACTTCTACATGGCACCTTATCTCACCTTTGATGTTTAGGAGGTCCCTGTTTGCTCTGCTCCTATTTTGTATTGTTTTATGGACTTAGAGATTCAATACCGTTCGTTATTTCCATAACCTTCTTCAAAAAACGTCCCTTATATTTTACGATTTTTTTAAAATCATGATGATTTAGAAGATAATTCGTGTTTGTCTTGTGGATATTTGAAATGGTTTAATAATTTGCATTTTCATATGGAAGGCAAATAGGGGCAGGAAAAAGTGACCCTCCCAAACCCTGGGGTCAAGCTTTTTAGCTTTTTACAAACTTGAATCTACACACACTTCCTGAAAATGTTCCATGTGCTCCTGATTAGATAAATACTACAAGGAAAATGTGAGGTCAAAATAAAAGTAAAAGTCTAATTCAAAAAAAAAATATTGGTGTAAGTAATATTTTTAGCGGTATGCATCAGCATATGAAGTTTGAAAAAGAAATTAATTAATTAACTGTAGTAAAGTTTTGTTATGGTAACTAATGACGATTGAATCGATCAGAGAGGGTTATAATTAATCTGTAGGTTTTTTTCTCTACTTTTGTATGAATTATAAATACATGATACAAATATGTATTTAAATATAAACGAACTTACAGTCCATCAAAAGTCATCATATGAGGATCACTGTGTGAATAACACGACTTGCCTTTCCATTCTGTATTGTTATCTTTTATGTAAATCTGAATTATATAAACCATTTTTCTTCATTTTAAAACATAAAAATGAGTACTTTGTTAAAACTTGTTCAAATGTGTTAAATCTAACCTGTACTTCTTGTAGCATAACATTACTCCATATTTTATGAGATGGCATTGCTGTTGTATAAAACTGGATGTAATGTACTGGAGTAGCTTCATAATCAAGCGTTTTGTCTTCATTTCTTATTGTGAGGGATTGAATAGCATCCCATGACTCTCTTTCTATACCTACACCACAACTACCGATTCCTTTTATATCATTACAGCTGGAACGTTGGGGTGTTTTCGCCTCAACAGTCAATTTACAGGATATTACATCATCTTGGTAGAAAAAACAGCCAAAAGGCACTGTCAGCTGCATTCTTATTACACCCTCCTTTCCTCTTTGTACTATGATCGGTTCATTTAAAATCTGCAACTCATGTAATTAATTTTATTAAGACAAATATGAATTTTAAAGAAAATGTGAAAATTATTTTGGTTAACTATTTGTATCCGTCTAGGAAAAAATATACCTTTAATCCTGCAAAGAAATCCTCGCTCATTTTTGAAAGTGACCCATTGTCTCTGTCTCGAGTATGCAAAGAGTATTGGCAGCTTATCTATAAAAAGATTTAGTGAAATGAAAAGAGTGATTGGATAATGCATGTTAAGAATCAATTCAAATGAAGCTAATAAAAAATAGAATACTGTTTAAGTAATCATTTATGAATTAGAAAAATTCATGCGTTCCCAATTTCAGTCCACTGGCGCTGAATGAATTTTTATAAATATGTGGAGATATATTCCATACATTTGAACTAGGATTTTTTGTTTTGTGTGATTTTTTTTTCTTGTTTGTCTTTCTTGTTTCTTTACGTCAACTATGAAATTAAGAGGTAATTTGAATAGATGAATAATTTCCTGACGTCCTAGTATCTAATATACAAAAAAAGATTAAAAAAATAATTCACGGACAATATTCCGAGTCTCATTCAACAAAACATACAATATAATCATATTTGTCTTTAAAAAGAGTGATATTTATATTTCCATATGTTGTGTTCTTCTAGGTGATTACAAGGTATTTTATTTGATTAGAACAAATGTGAAAAGCTAGATGGCGTAGATTACTTAAAAAGTTTGCATCTCTTTTTCTTCATGAATCATAGAATAAAGCAGATTGACTTGTATTTTAGTCAATAGAATGATTTAATCAAATTTGAAGTACAATATTTTCTTTCTCTTCGACAACTTAATCCCACAGTTGTTTATTGAGTAAAAATTACTGAACGAAGACCAGTCGAGTGGATTAATGTTATTGTTTGCGAGAAATTCTTTACAAACCCTGGCTACATTGGTCGGCTTTTAAGACGCTGAAAATAAGACAGGCGAAGCGAGCATGCGCTAACGTAGTGTTGGCCAGCTCAAGTTAATGAAGAGGTAGAGCAGTGGCAATAATAAACAGATGAGACGATAAATAGACATATTTTAACGTGGCTCTCTTAGGGATCAATGTCATTGTCACAGTAGGTTGGAAACATTTCCAGGTCCTATCTGACAATTGTTAGACGCTCAATGAGGAAATAATCGAGAAATTGGTGCCATCCGTTGTTATATTTTTCCTACATATTCAAATTGAATGTAAAAGCCAGACCATATGGAACTATCGTCAAATGTACAATAATTCGAAGAAATGCATGTTTTCTGTAAATATGAATCGATTATAAATTGTTTAACGTCCAATTCAAGAACTTCATTAAAATAGAGACACCATCATATATTGGTTGAGGAATTTAAATTTGACAATTACTTGGCACTTAAGACCATTGATGATAGATAAAACATTCAAATATTTTTTTTCAGAAATCAGGAACATTTCTCACAGATTTGCATTTTAAATTGATAACCTGAATAATGTTTACCAAGTATATGGGAAAATTGTATGAGATTTTGTAAAGGTAAAAATTTGTGCAAAATTTTGTATGGAATTACATAAAAAGCAAAACAATTTCTCAAATCTAAGCACGAAGGAAAACCTACGATTTCTTTATATTTAAAGGATTAATTAATTATGTGTTTTCAAATCAAAATCAATCAAAAAATATATTTATCAATCCATGCATCAAATTTTTGTTTGTGTTAAGTACCCTTTAGCAGTTCTGGATCTTTATCGTACCAATGCCTTTCCTGACAAAAGACATTGATTATTAAAGGTTTCATACGAACGACCCACACTTCTCACTCCAAAGTGCTGAGTGCATGGCGAATTAACAGTTGTTACATAGTTTTACCCGTGTTTTCTTCTCTCTTATTTTGTTATGTTTAATGAACCTTTGAGCTCGAAAAATGTTTGTTGTCTTCACTTATTTAATCTTGACCGTGTTTATTTACAATATCAATTATTTTATTTTAAACCTCTTTAACCACTCGAGGGTATCTATATATATTACTTTGTAAAAAGAAACGTACCTTAATTCCTAATTTTTTAATGCCGTTATTTTCATAGAAATATCCAAATGATAAATTGCTCTTCAAAACAGTATCGCTCGTGTAACACAAACTTCCATCAATATACCAGTTGAATTGGAAAGAAGTATTATCATCACTTTTGCGTATTTCTTCAGACATGCATTTAAAAAACAGTGACTCGTAGAACAACGTTTCATCGTCCTTGTCCTGAACCTTCTTTAGGGCAAAACTTACTTTTGGGAGTTTTGGATCTGCATTAAAAAGTGATATATGAATAAGGTATTTTACCTATCTCCCTAGATATTAAGAATTCTTTTTAAAAGTATATTTAAGAAACTACTTATAGAGCATGATATAAAATCACTTGTCAAAGAAATTGATATAAATTTTCTATTCAATTCTCAATAAACATGTATCTTTCATTCCTGACATTGTCTCATCAGCGAATGTGTAAAATTTTGTTCTAAAATATACTTTGAAATATAATAACTGAAAATATTCTTGCAGTAAAATTAAATACAGCTAAAAATTTTAAGATATTGAATGTTACACTATGTAGATTTAAAAAAGTATCCTTCCACATCAATGAATATTTTAAACAGGTACATGTATTTTTATGTCTTTCGACCTTTCACATTCAAAGCAAGTTTGTCCCGTTTTGAATTCGCCAATTCAAGTACAGTTAAAAAAGATTTTAAAAAAATAAATTGTATTCTTTGCAAAAAGATTTAGTCCAAATAAGCTAATGTAAGGCAAAATGTGCGAAAATGAAACAGGGAAAAATTTCCTTTGAACAATAGCACCACATTCATCTTGTTTCTCAATGACAAATTTCAAATTGAAAAATGAAAACTATAGAAAAAGATATGCGATAAATAATTTTAACGTTACTGTTCTGACTTTTACATAAAAGCTGACAGTTGTCACATCTAAGGAGAGAGAAAAATAACATACCTGGTACACAATCTATTTTGAAGTTTCTTAGAGTTGAACAATCTGCGACCGTTACTTTGCAAATTTCAGATGATTTGCAGTCCAGACACTTCCTGTTTTTCATCCATGTACACTACGTTCCAAAAAATAATAAAATCACTGCAGTTTTTCATAATATATTATAATATGACTGATCAATTTTTATCTCTTTGATTGAAGGAGATCCTACACTGGATAAAAGATGTATCGTTATAATCACCGAACTTTTTATAAAAATATCCACATTAGACCAAAACAGATTGGGAAATTTCAACTTGATACACATTTATTTAGTTGCAGAAAGAAATTTCATTAGCACTTGACTTCCACTCATGGGAATAGAACAATAAGATACAAAGAATAAGAGAATGGTCGTGAAGAAGTGGGGGAAAGTTGCAGGAGCCCTCCGTTTGTTGAAAACTTTATATATATAAATTTCAGTGATACGCTTGATCACTGAAAACACAGGTTTTTGACCAGTTCCGAATAAGAAAAGAATTCGGGAGGGCTATAAATATAGGAGGCATTATTTTAAAATCTTCGTTTTTTTGTCAAGGTAGTTAAATAACTTGTGGAATTAGATATTCTTTTATAAAAGTTCAGCCTCCCCCCCCCGCCAAAAAATTCGCAAGTTATCATAGGTGTTCACTTTACCAGTTACGAATAAGCCGAGGGGTTCTGAATACCCCAGCGGTACCCATTCAATTAAACCCTGAATTAAGAATTATACGTCCGGCACATTATCCATTAATTGGCATACCTAAGGAAAGTTTAATCCATTGCTTATCAATAAGTTATTTGTATTTCCATAGGATAAAGGGAAACTAAGGGAACTGTGAACACTGTGCTCACTTTCATGATACCCAACGCCTCATGTATGATTATTATGACAAAGTCCATGTTTTTTTTCTCTCTGGGAGACCCGAAATAAGTGTCAGATCAAAAAAGTAAAATAAGAGATTACATGTAAATGGCACAATGTAATAGAGAATCTATGAAAGTGGAATGGAGGAATTGTGGATTAGAGATGGATATACCCTTTAATATTAGGAAGAATGGCAGAATTCATGCAATGCTTTGGGAGCCCAAATAATGTGCCAGATCAAAAAATAAGGTGTACTTTGTAACTATATAGCAAAGATTCTGTGCAAGCCTCATTTAATTTCATGCAGTGGTAGAAGAGGAGTTGTGGATAAGAAATGGGTACCCCAAAGCGAATCAGACGGACGGACAGTCGTACAGACGGATGGATTGACAAACATCCCATCATTATAAACCCCCTTCTTCTGCATTTCAAGCGGGAATATGATAAGTCACGTTTACTATGAAGAAAACAACGAAGAATGAATTTATAATAGTGTTTGAAATGGGTGTTGGGAACTAGTAAAATGACAACACGAAAATATTCCGATATCATCTTCCAGTGTTCTAAATATTTATTTTAAACGTTTAAAGCATTTGTTAGAGTACGTATCAAACTTACTTTTGATACGTAGAATTTTGTTTTATGTGAAAAATTGATGTCTCTACAATGTTTTTTCTGCAGACTTACGTGTCGCGGTGATTCAGATTTGACGCATTGTAAAAGTATGTCGACTCTTTCAAGTACAATGACAAAACCGAACTGACGGCAAAAAATAAAATCTTCGCATAATTCAAACACTCATAAATAAACCGTCTTACCATAAGTACACTGTATCACTATTCAATTCATTTTTACACCTTTGAATGTAATAATTATCACCTCTTAGATAAATAAATATACGGATCTGGTCAAAATTCGGAACTGGTCAAACGACTGCATGTATTTTAATATCCTACAAAACAATCCTGGAGAACTCTCCTCTTGGGGGGGGGGGGGGGGGGGGGTAGGTTAGACAAAGATTCCGTTTTTCAGAAAAGTTGTCTTTCTTTTATCCTAATGGTGTCGCTAGTTTTCTTTCTAAATCGATCCTTTAAACCGTGTCAGACGGGACAATTTTTAATGTCTAAACATGATTTAGTAACCTTTAAAGTGCATAATTAACCTTGACCTTGTGGAAATCTTTTACTCCTTTGGTGTCTTAATCATCATTTTGATCTCAAAATCCGCAATAATTGTGTATTATTGTTAAATATAAGCTTGCACGTTGTTTTTTTTTGTACTGTCCATAAAAGATTTATTGCAATGTTTTTATAGAAACAAATACCATACCACATCCGTTTTGGACTTTGTATACACAAGCCATTCGAGGACTTCTTCATGATGGCAGGTGTCTTCAAGGCACTCTTCATCAATATGATCGTCTCTTCGAACTCGTACTTTTCCAGTTTTAAGGAACGTGAACGCTCTATCTCTACTCAATTCTCTACCATGATGAAAACCTAAAATACCAATCAATCTCTTATTAATTCTACTCTCTCTCTCTCTCTCTCTCTCTCTCTCTCTCTCTCTCTCTCTCTCTCTCTCTCTCTCTCTAACATATCGTATTTACTTACGTTGTGATTCAGATACAACCATTTTTTCCTGCTGTCCTCTACACATTTTTACGCAAGGTCGGTTTTCTATATCAAGATTTTGAGTGCATGTTTGCTGGTCACTACAAGATCTTCTTCTTCTGTTTTCATAGCCTTCTCCGCAAGTGACATTGCATCTGCCCCATGGCGACCATGGACCAGTTTCAATAATTTCAGTGAAAATGTAGATGGTTGTATACGCCAAGACAATGAATCCGTATGTAAGAATCTTGAATATCATCGTAATTAATCAGAATTTTTGTAGAAGCTTAAATCTCTTCGGAGAGAGGGTTCATGCAGACTATGTATGACCGAAGATCCCAAGTTTACTACTTTAATGTTTATATTATAGATAATAAGTAGAAACCTTCATCGATTTAAAGAAGATAACTCCGCCTGCTTTGAATACCTTGATAATAATAACAACCTGGTCATATTTTTAATACATATGCTTCTTTTTTTTGTTTCTTTTTAATAATTTTAATATCTTTTTTTTTTTCTTAAAGGGATCGTCTTGGAAATTTTATCATTGAAAAAAGTTCTGTTATTTTTTAAGTTGTTCAGAGCCAACGGTATAAGGTTTTACTACCGCTTTGCACGATCATTTTGTTTTACAAATCCGTTTCTATGATTATTGATTTTACTTTATTTAGGTAGAACCTTTGTCGGAAATGTCTTTGTCACAAGATTTTCAAACTTTTCAAAATGATAAAATAGTAATTGCTTATCAATCAGTTAAAAGCTCATGTTATGTTTCCTTGTTTTTTAGGTATAAGTCACATTATCCAACGATGGGGTATACGATGAGAAACCGATGCGTTTTTTGATGAAAATGGCGTGGTTGCCGGCCGGGCACCACTAGTGATCGGACGGTGACTGAGTCTTTTTTTGCGAATCGGTGGGGTCATCGGTAGGAAATAATTCGTAGTTAAAATTCAGCGATGTCTCCAACGATGCCTCACATCGCTCCTCATCGGCAACCCATCATTAACACATCTATCAAGGATCGGCCGATTTATGGCCGAGCATCGTCCAATATCCGTTGAATCTGAGGTCATCGGGGAGTTTAGTGGTGTTCAACAGATAACGACCGATCATCGGTCGATGTTCGACCAAACATTGGCCCTTAGTCGACCGATGTACGAACAATGTTCACTAATGTATGAGCGATGTAATATACATCGGCCGATTATCCTAGAACATCGTTTTATGATTAGCAATGCATCGCTGGGCCTTTGTAAGTCCGGCCGGCAACCACGCCATTTTTCTCATAAAACGCATTGGTTGTCCATCGTATACCCCATCGCTGGATAATGTGACTGATACTTTAAGGACTACTTGGCCGATGTGGACCGATGTTTAGGCATCGTTAACACCACGGATTACTACCGATTACCACCGGTCTACGGCTACCGGCCGGGAAATGTGACCTAGGCATTAATCTAGTACAGCCTGTAAAACTTGGTATGGTAATTACATACTGTGACTACACATTTTCAGTTATTCTTAGTGGTACTTGTCAAGAAGAGAATATGAAAAATCACAAAACACCTCTTCAAACATCGTTGTTTATAGACATTATTAACTGAACAATATTAAGTGATATTTCTTAAGAATAATTCTATTTTATTCAATTTCCATAAAAGATAAGTCCATATTTAAAACAAAAAAAGGGAAATGAACTCTATTTTTTAGTCAATTTTTAGCCCAATATTTTTAAATTTATTTCAATTAAAAATTTAATTTTTAAATGTAATACTGTCTTGTTAAAATGGTAATTCATATATCCGGACGCTTCACATATCCGGACAAATTTATTGGGAACCAAAGCGTCCGGATAAATGAGGCTCCACTGTATACCTTTCGCGTCTAACTAATGAGAGACAGGTTATTTACCGATGCTAATATTCTTGACCTTTTTGCACTTACACAGGATTTAATTAAATGTCTTTTTTTTTGGTTACTTTCAGATTAATAATGTTTATCACAAATTGTACTTTTTATTCAAAAAGATCATATTTTTAAAAGAAAAATTGCAAACAAGCACCAAGAATATGAATAAGTAACAAATAACTATGAAAAGTAATGCACATCAATTCATGATAGATATCACAAAAATGTACACACGATCGCACGATCTACAACACGTACATCTTTGACTTAGACACATTTCATCAAGATATTACACTATTTAGTTGGCAACTGAATATTTCTTAGGAGTTTTGCATTCCTTCACATTATTACATTAAGTTGTATACATTGTAGTTTTAATCACACAAGGTATATAGTCTTAGATTTGCAAACTTTATTAAGGTAAAGGTCTAGTAAATGTAAGGTGCCTACAGGTTTCTCAGATTCCAGAAATATATTGTAATTAAGCATTATAGACAAAAATTATATAAATTGCATTAAGATTATATCCGCATGATTTTGAATTGAATTCTACCATTTCTATTGAAGCTGTAAAGTACAGGAAAAAGTTAATTATGACGTCATAATGGATCTAGCACAGGCTAAACACATTCACTAGTTATAATGTCATACGACGTACGTAGGTTCTACGTTAAATAACTTACCAATAAAAATATATTAGTAAAATAAAAAAAGTATTTATTTTTATAATACAGACTGTTTTATTCAAATAAAAATCTGCTCTTTTATGTTTTAATTTTATTGATTATTTTGTGAATTTGACAACCTTTTTATGCCCTGTTCACAGATTTGTATTGTATACTGATTTCCGTTTTTGAGATAAGTCACTCTTCGTATCTTTCTTTACTTCATTGTACTCTTCGTCAAAATCAGGACATAAAAATTACCGTTATAATGTTAAACCTACCGTACAGCTAAAACAAATCATACTGTTTTATTTAGAGCAAGGTTTTGACCTGAGGTTGTAATCTTTGTTTACATGTACATGTACAAAGCTTAATCCGTTATTATGATAATGCATTGTTGTGATGTTTGATGACTTTGTTGATCATGTGACGAAAACATATTATTTTCTACATGTTAATAAAAACCTCCTCGGTACAAGTGCTTTTAAAATATTGTTAATGTTTTGGTGTACAATTCAGTTTATTGCATTCTTATGTAAATGTACTGAGGGTAAGTTTATCAAGTAATGAAAATATATATTAAATGAGTTTTCAACTTATCATAAAACAGCTACATGTAAGACTCTTGGTCGAAAAAAGTCTACGTTTTATTCGTTTACAATGCATAAGGCTAAATGAATTAATAACTTGTTTCTTAGGAAAGGTTTTTTTTCAAAAATGAATGCTGGAGAGAGAATTTCTTTCGTTTTACCACATAAAAAAGTAAACTTTTTTATATTTTAAGCTCACCTAAGCTAAAAGCTCTAGTGAGCTTTTCTGATCACATTTTGATTGTAGTCCGTTTGATGACCTTTTGGGGGGGGGGGTAGGATGGGTCCACAATGGACGATCAAAGTTTTACATAGGAATATACAGGAAAAATTGTCTTTCCAAGAACAACAACGACAAGATTAGTCATATCTATATGGAAGCATCCATAGTTAGTGTAGACTCAGGTTTGTTCATATTATGAACCCAGGGGGTAGGGTGTGCCACAATGGACGGTAAAAGTTATACAAAGAAATATATGGATAAAAATCTTTAAAAATCTTCTCAAGAACAAAAGAGCCATGATAGGTCATAATTATGTATATGGAAGCATCCTCAGAAGCTGTGTAGATTCATTTTTTAATCATGACCCCTGGGGATAAGGTGGAAATAGGGTGCAGCTAAATTGAAATTTATAGAGAAAAAACCACAGATTCAATTTAATTCAAATCATAACCCCCTTCCCCTAAGGGGTATGTTGGAACCACCTATGCATTAAAGCTTTTCAACTATATAATTATACATTTTGTTGCCTAAGTTCTGTATATTTATGTTGCAGTTTTGTATCCTAAATTCAGTATAATTTAATTCTTTTTGTTTTACTCGGACGCAAAAGTCTTTCTCGGCTTTCACTGAAAGTGGGAGATTTTAATTTGGGTCTGTCTATAGATCTGTCCGTTTGTCCTTCAGTATGACTACCTGTCTTCCTGTCAGTTTATATTTTATCCAAATAAATCATGGGACAAAATATACTATTTCACAATCTTTAAAAAGACATACTTAAACATGACAAAGAGACATATTCTAATTTCTTCGTAGAATCAATTTTTTGGGCATAAAAATGAATTAACAAGCAAAAAACTTGAACTGTTAAACTTATCCTGAATTTAAAGGTACTTGGACACAGATTTGAAGTTAAATTTTCTTCCTAAGGATTAAGAATTAAGTTAAAATTGTGAACGTGCAAGGATGTGTCAATCAAACCCGCCAAAAAATTTCAAGTTTTAATAACTTTTAAATGAAATAAGATTTTTAATTAATTTTTGTGTGAAATGCTATTAAAATATATAAGTCGTAATATTATAGAGAAAATATTAACTTCAAATCTGTGTCCAAGTACCTTTAAGCAAATTGATTATTAATGTTCTTAAATTCAGGAAAAATTGAGAGTGGAGTCTATGATGTATTTTTTTTTTTTAGATATTACTAAACTGTCAATTCAATTCATTTTCCCCCAATGACTTTCAGAATAAATTTCTTATATTTGTCACTTCATGATGTTGAAATTCAAGATTGTATAGATAAAGATCCAATTGAACCGTTAGGTAAAAGTGATTTAACCAAAATTCTAATTTCTACATTACGGCTTTGTACAGCAGGACCAACTTGAGTCTTATTGAATGTGGCTTCAACATTGTGGTTAAATAACAGTCTCCTTGCATACATGTACAGGTGGGTATGTATGAAATTATGGAGGGATATTTTGTTTCTTTTGGAACAGTGACAAACCTAGGTCTTCGGAACACGCAGCATGTGTCAAAAAGTAAATCAAAATTATAGCATTCTTATTTCGTAATGAGTTTTAAATTTAGTCGTCCAAAATACTCTGTTTATCAAATAAGCGCATGGGGAGGTGGTTTGATAAGATCGTTCGCGTCACAGAAACTGTTTCTCCAGATCTAGAGAACAACGTACATGTTTAAACTACACGTATGTAAAATTTGGTTAACTATTGACTTGGGTTAGAAGATGCTATAAAAAAAGAGTTTTCACTGTGATGTTGTAAGTACCCACTACAGGTCAAATTTGAAACGTATCAGCGAGAAGTTGAAACATCTCAATATGAGACGAAGTGAGTGAGCCAAACAAAAATTTTACACCTATTATTTTAATACATTTAAAAAAAGAATATTAGATAACGACAAAAGACCAGACATAGTCTTACATATTAATAAGAAAGACAGTAAACTTTTTATGTACTCGTGTTACATAATATATTTGCATAAAAAATGAATTTTTGATTAATCTGTTAGCTTTAAATTTGTACAAACAAATGGATATCCCCACTGTATAAAATACGCTCATAATTGACATTCGAAAGAGGAAGTCAAATACTGTTTGAATTTCATCAAAGACTTTTTTTTTAAACTGTCCCATATATCATTCAAACTTCAAGCCTAGAAATCACAAACTTCTTGATTAAATATTAATAAAATTTATTGATATTTGATTTTTGGGGAGTTTATCTTGACTGTGCTTTGGTCCTTTACTTTATTTTACAATGTAAATACCAAGGAATACTTCTCACTTGAAAGAAAAAAACTGCATACGGTATTGGGGTTTTTTATTGAATGTTATTTAAGGTAAACAAATATGAAAACAACAAGTACAAAAGAGTAAATCTTCTTACAGAGATTTTAAGACTATCAGTAAATCCAAACATTTCATATTTTCTACAACAGAATTTGTTTTTAAAATTGTATTTTGAAAATTGTTTGATTAATGTCTAGTTATTTATGTACGAAGGTCATTCAATAAATACGTAGACAATGTTTCTCCTCCTTATATTATTTTTACATGATTAAAGATCAGCACATTTTCATATATAAAAACATTTATGTTATCGATATGTGAAGTTTCATTCTGTTTGATGAAATGGAATGTTTGTAGACCAAATTTAAAAAGCAACATGTTTTGTCACCAAGAAGCACGGTAAACAATATCGTAACATCAAAATTGAATGCCGCGAAAGTTTTTCAAAATTATCTTCTTTTCCTTTTATACATGGTTTGCAGCATCCCAATTTATAATCAAAGTACTCAGGAGTACAGAGAGCCGTGCTCATTTACAGAGTAGAATTTTTTATATGAATCATAGATTCATATATATTGTATTAACAGATAAATAACAAGAACTTCAGACACTGGAAGAAAATGTTACCATCGTGAAAAAATATAACCCCCGTAGAAGTATGATTCTTTGTTGATTAAAGTTAACATTTTTAGGGCGCCTAAAGTATAAGTCATATTATCCAGCGATGGGGTATACGATGAGAAACCGATGCGTTTTTTGATGAAAATGGCGTGGTTGCCGGCCGGGCACCACTAGTGATCGGACAGTGACTGAGGCCATTTTGCGAATCGGTGGGGTCATCGGTAGGAAATAATTCGTAGTTAAAATTCAACGATGCCTCCAACGATGCCTCACATCGCTCCTCATCGGCAACCCATCATTAACAAATCTTTCAAGGATCGGCTGATGTATGGCCGAGCATCGTCCAATATCCGTTGAATCTGAGGTCATCGGGGGGATGAGTGGTATCCAACAGATAACGTCCGATCATCGGTCGATGTTCGACCAAACATTAGCCCGTAGTCAACCGATGTTCGAACGATGTTCACCAATGTACGAGCGATGTAATATACATCGGCCGATTATCCTAGAACATCGTTTTATGATTAGCAATGCTTCGCTGGGCCTTTGAAAGTCTGGCCGGCAACCACGCCATATTTATCATAAAAGGCATTGGTTGCCCATCGAATACCCATAGCTGGATAATGTGACTGATTCTGTAAGGACTACTAGGCCGATGTGGACCGATGTTAGGGCATCGTAAAGTATCAGTCACATTATCCAGCGATGGGGTATACGATGAGAAACCGATGCGTTTTTTGATTAAAATGGCGTGGTTGCCGCCCGGACACCACTAGTGATCGGACGGTGACTGAAGCCATTTTGCGAATCGGTGGGGTCATCGGTAGGAAATAATTCGTAGTTAAAAATCAGCGATGTCTCCAACGATGCCCCTCATAGCTCCTCATCGGCAACCCATCATTAACACATCTTTCACGGATCGGCAGAGGTATGGCCGAGCATCGCCCAATATCCGTTGAATCTGAGGTCATCGGGGGTTTGAGTGGTGTTCAACAGATAACGGTCGATCATCGGTCGATGTTCAACCAAACATTGGCCCGTAGTCGACTGATGTTCGAACGATGTTCACCAATGTATGAGCGAAGTAATATACATCAGCCGATTATTCTGGAACATTGTTTTATGATTAGCAATGCATCGCTGGGCCTTTGTAAGTCCGACCGGCAACCACGCCATTTTTATCATAAAACGCATTGGTTGCCCATCGTTTACCCATCGTTGGATATTGTGACTGATTCTTTAAGGACTACTAGGCCGATGTGGACCGATGTTGGGGCATCGTTAACACCACGGATTACCACCGATTACGACCGGTCTACGGCTACCGGCCGGGTAATGTGACCTAGGCATTAACACCACGGATTACCAACGATTACCACCGGTCTACGGCTGCCGGCCGGGAAATGTGACCTAGGCATAAAAGAGACCTTTTGGCCAAAATGCTCAACTGAATTAAACTGGGAATAAATTGATGATATTTTGATCTCAATAAAAATATCGCAATACAAATATTGCTACTACACAAGTGCAAAATGTATTTTGGAAAAATATAGTCTATAAAGGTGTTAATATTAAGCTTATTTAATTAATTTTCAATATATGGTACGTGGCATTAACCCCCATGAAAAATAATCAAACACAAAACAGTTTTAGTGAATAGCAATCACTGCTGTTTACTTCCACGGAGAAAGTAAATAACGTTCAATTATAAAATAATTTATCTTGGCCTTTAAATGTTAAGAATACTTGAATTGATAACAAATTGTGCAATATAATTTGAACACAATTTGTAATCAATTTTAGATTTTAGATTAAAGGGCAGATCACTCTTACTGCAAAAAATACCATAGAATCAGAACTCTTCAGTTTGCAGTGTATAGAGGGTTCTTAAAATCAATGCAATGATTCAGAATCTAAAGGAGTAAAAGATTTATCGAGCCCAAAAAGGCTGAGAGAAAAATGTTGAAATATTTTTTTGTTACTAATATATCTGCAGCTCAAAAAGCGGGAGACGGTATACATGTATACTACAGTATCCACAACTCCTCTAATACAGCTGAATGAAAATTGAATGAGTCTTTCACATAATCTTTGTTTAATAGTACCATTGTGCATCTTCTACTTAACTTTTTGGTCGGACACACATTAATGAATAAAATGTGATGATACCTTCAAAGATTCCTTATAACGTAATGTCATTGTGTTATTTTACTTTATTATACATGTAGGATTCGGCTTTTGCATTTAAAACGGATGAAAACAGATGATTATATTATGCATAATCATACTAATAAAAATGTTAGCTAAGCAGGCCGTTTCATGAATCTTAGTTGCATTTATTTGTGTGCAAAATTCCTTTCACGATATGATGTAGTCTATTTCTAGCTTTGAAAATAAATTGTAACACTGAATTCAATACACAATATTTACATGTATACAACATATAAAGGCCCATTTATCAACTGTGCATTTGTACATTTTCAGTGTAAGCTTCTTGAAACATTTCATTGTTCTCCGAATCTTTACATGAACGCTAAATGCAATTGAAGTATACATATACTTATGTTTGTCCCACATTCTAAGCTTTAGAGTACCAAGGTAACTATTTAATTGCGAATATTATTCATCTAACTAGTGAAACCGGAAAGGAGTATAACTGTGTTTCTCTGCATCTCTCCGTCCGTCTGTCGATCTAGCTGCCCCTTTGTCTGTGGGTCAGTCTGACAATCCTTTTTATGTAGCTGCCTGTCTGTCTGACGATCTGTCCGTCACTTCTGTCCGCCAATTTTTCGACTGGTCTTACTTGCTGTCTGTTCGTCCGTCTATCTCTCCGTCCGACGACTTCGCTGTTTTTGATTTTTGAGGATTGATTTAAAACTTGATATACACCTTAACAAGGACGAACTACATATAAAGTTATATATATATATATATATATATATATATAAAAAGCACTAAAAAACCAACAACACTGTATATCCTAAATGTCGGATCTACCAAGTAGATACAAGGTCACGGATGGAAATTTATACAAAGCACTAAAAATGACCAACGACACGAACAATAAAAAATTGTCAAATTTTCGGGACGCCCTGTCCCTTCCTCAGGACAAAGAAAAAGTTAAAAAGTCATAAGAACAAAGGAAAAAGAGAAACAAAAACAACTAGCACTACTACTAAACTACTAAACACTAAACTAGTGTTTAGTAGTTTAGTAGTAGTGCTAGTTGTTTTTGTTTCTCTTTTTCCTTTGTTCTTATGACTTTTTAACTTTTTCTTTGTCCTGAGGAAGGGACAGGGCGTCCCAAAATTTGACAATTTTTTATTGTTCGTGTCGTTGGTCATTTTTAGTGCTTTGTATATATATATATATATATATATATATATATATATATATATATATATATATATATATATATATATATATTGTCACGTTTGACGAAGAGATGATAAAGGAAATTAGTTTTTTTTTTTTTTTTTTTTTTTTTTTTAATACATTTTCCATTGAAGTATCGGGTTCACGATCATGTTCAAGCTGCACTAAATAAACGTTCTTTGACGAGGTTGTCTTCTAAAGAATTTCGAAACTTGCTACTTAGCTTCATAGTGCCAAACTATAGATTACGTTTAGCTTGAATTTTTCATTAATCAACACGCAATGGAGTAAATAAGCTTTAAACATTCATCTTGAACTGGTTAAGGTTCAGGTATGACCTGCACAAAATTAATGCTTCGAAAACGCTTCATTGATTGCATGTTGTTGTGCGCTTATTTGAAAATTTTCATTATAAGGAAACGTCACCATATTCCCATGAAAGGCCTTAAATTTTCACCCTTCACCGATGCAGTTCGGAGACTTATCTTTCAAAAAATAATGATGTATTTCTTAAGTTATTCTCGAAATGTCCACATTTTAGGGACACATTTAATATACATTGTCTTGTAAAATGATATCCTAGAAGGAAAGGGGGTAGTGGTGGGAGACACTTATAGCTTACGCAATACTCCTTGAATTGTTGTCAATTTACATAATGTACAATGGCAACATGCATGATGGTGCATGTACGTAAACATCAAATTATTAAGGAATCACTGTTTAGTTACAATGTACTGCTTCGCCCGTTATGCAAACTATCCCATGTTTCCCTCTATCGTCGATGCTCTGGTATATTATACTAAATAACGAGTGATACATTATGTTTCCATTTCATTATAAAATAAAATTGTAGATTAAGAATTTAAAAATGTAGACATGAATTTAAATTACACGAGGACTCCCATGTCAATAGTCCTTACCCACTGACGTTAAAAACAAACTTAAGGCAGCCGCACGAGATTTAATGCATATTTGGCCTCCTTAGCTACTGACCTATCGACCTGCCTAATTTACATTCCGGTAGAATTATCGAGAAATCAACTCTGCCAAGAAAGAGTTATCACAGAGAAAAATTAGAAATGGAAATATATATCGATTTACAGGAATGGAAATAAGTATATTGGTAAAGATAAAGAATAACAAAGCTGTAGGACGATTCAACGCCCTCTGTTAATCAGCATTGCAACAACATATTATGCTAAGATCAACCAGATATCAGATAAAGATTTGATCGATATATTTTTTTTCAGAATTTCTATGCTTTCAAATAAATTTTCAACAGAAACTTTATATTTTAGATATCAACTTTCAGTGGTGATCGAATTTTATAAAGCGGGCTGCATAGAAGATAGATACAAAACAAATATTCTAAACCCTAACCAAAAAAACCTTAGTAAACTATAGTTTACTATAGTTATCTATAGTTTAATATAGTTAAATAGAGTTTAATATAGTTAGCAAAAGTAAATCCAAGTTTTCGCCAAAATTTTTTCAAAGTGTAAAAGTTTTTCAAAGTATCAAAGTTTTCGTCAAAGTTTTTCCAAGTGTCAAAGTTTTCGCCAAGGTTTTTCAAAGTGTCAAAGTTTTAGTCAAAGTTTTTCAAAGTGTCAAAGTTTTAGTCAAAGTTTTTCAAAGTGTCAAAGTTTTCGTAAAAATTTTCCAAAGCGTCAAAGTTTTCGTCAAAGTTTTTCAAAGTGTCAAAGTTTTTCAAAGTGTCAAGGTTTTCGCCAAAGTTTTTCAAACTTTCAAAATATTCGATGAAGTTTTTCAAAGTGTTAAAGATATTGATAAAGTTTTTCAAGGTGTCAAAGTTTTCAATTAAGTTTTTAAAGTTTTCACCAAATTATGTAAAAGTTTTCGATAAAGTTTTTGATAGTGTCATAGTTTTCGATAAACTGTTTCAAGGTGTCAAAGTTTTCGATCAAGTTTTTCAAAATGTCAAAGTTTTTCGATAAACTACTTCAAAGTGTCAAAGTCTTCGTCAAAGTTATTCAAAGTGTCAAAGTTTTCGCCAGTTTTTCAAAGTGTCAAAGTTTTCACCAAAGTTTTTCAAAGTGTCAGAGTTTTCGCCAAAGTTTTTCAAACTTTCAAAATATTCGATGAAGTTTTTCAAAGTGTTAAAGATATTGATAAAGTTTTTCAAGGTGTCAAAGTTTTCAATTAAGTTTTTAAAGTTTTCACCAAATTATATAAAAGTTTTCGATCAAGTTTTTCAAAATGTCAAAGTTTTCGATAAACTACTTCAAAGTGTCAAAGTATTCGTCAAAGTTTTTCATAGTGTCAAAGGTTTCGTCAAAGTTTTTCAAAGTATCAAAATTTCAACAAAGTTTTTCGTAGTGTCCAAGTTTTCACCAATTTTTTTCAAAGTGTTGAATTTTTTGATAAAGTTTTTAAAGTGTCAAAGTTATAACTATAGTAAATCAAAGTTTTCAAAGTGTCAAAGTTATAACAATAGTTAACTATAGTTAACTGTAATAAACCTTCGTTAACTATAGAATTTTTTTTTGTTAGGGAAGTATGTCAGTTAGAATTCGTTTTTTAGTACAGTGATAATAGTATTTTGGGAACATTCAAATTTGAAACCATGGGAGGCTATGAAAGGACGTGATGAAACTGGGATTTCAAGGACCTCATTATAAATTAGCATTTCGTAAATATTAATGACAAACTAAACACTATTGAGTTGTAGGTTACTGAAGTGTTTCATAGCACTAGGTTCAGCTTTTTTACACCAATTTTGAGTCTGGAATTCATATATAAATATTTTTTATACAAGTTCCTTGAAAGTTGATGTATTGAAATAATTGAAACATGAATAAGGCATTCAATTTAAATCACCACCAAAAAAATCTTGATCATAAAAAGAAGAGGCGCTTGCAAGTAATTTTTTATTAAAGAACAACGATAACTGATCTACATTAGTGTTTTGGGGGGTTTTAGTCAATTTGACTAAATCATGAGCCCTGTGAAAAATCTGGTGAATTGAAAATACACCGTTTATTTTTTGCCTTTTATTCATACTCCCTTAACAAACCGGAATTTTAAGAATCAATGTTGTTATTTGAGGACTTTCAGTTTTGAAAGAAAACTGAAAGTATTAGTTTTTCATCGTGTCTAACATCTCTTTTAAGAGTTTTTTTCATTAATATGGAGACGCTACCTCTTGCCGAAAGGAGGGGTGCAAATTCTTTATTCATATACTTGTCACTCAGGGCCATTTTCGTGCTAACTACTGCGAAAACAGGACCTCAGTTTTTACATTTTAATCCGAAGGACCATCTCCACGTTCAATATTGGGTTCCAGCCCTTGACAGGTTCCTTAATCTACGACTTTAGATCGAGCAGGCGCTCTTATCGTTGCACCATTCGTGGACCTATTCGTGACGTAGAAATCAAACCAAATTCTTGCAAAACACAGATATAAAATGAGCTTTACAAACCAAGACGGTTTTGTTACAAACCTTTTTTTACTGGAACCATAACGTATTCTCCATATATTTTTTTCTCACTCATGTATCACTTCCGGTTATAGAAGAGTAAAGAGAAAAATAGATAAAGTATATAATGCCTTTAAAATGATATATACGACTTTTTAACCAATTTTTGAAATAATTAATCTATTCTTATATAAAGTATTCGTATCCTCAAGAAGAATACAATAGGAAAACTCCTAAATGTAAAAAAGTCAAATTGGTATGTACACAGGTTATGAAACAATGTAAATAGAGACATTTAAAATTAACATCATTCATTTACAATTTAGTAAATCTTTTTATATTGAAAAAAAGATTTGAACGTCAAGATTGAAAATACCCTCTTTTTAAAAATATGATCTTTTATTTAAACATAATGTACACTTCCAACTTGTTGTGCATTTATTGTAGAACTTGTGAATTGATTTTGTCATTTCAATTGGCATTCATACGTGTTGAAGAGTCTCAAGAAATCACTTGGTGATAGGCACGAGAGAAGGAAGTGAAATAACAAAAAAAATTATGACATTCTTAATACCTTATGTCAACAGAAATTCACATAGCTTTATCCTCCTGATATTGCCCTTACGTAGTTCTTAGCAAAATTGAATTCATTAAAATGTTCTGAAGTAAAAAACCTTGGTATTTCTATTTTATCTTTACTTCGTCATGTCTTCTATAAAATCAATAACATAATCTGTGTGGTGCCTTCTATTAAGACATCATTTCCCCAAAATATATCATATGATCAGATTTATTTTGATGTCGGTCATGTCATAGCCAGGTGTGTCATATTTATATGTTTTTGACTAAAATCCCCTAGATTTTGTGAAAAATGGAGGTTCAATTTGTTCATTGGCAATTCTTAGATCTAAGTAATTGTTGAAAGAGTCCATTACATGTATACACTGAATTGACGACGGATTTGTTCCGTTATTTCCTGATCATGACAAAGAGCACACGGCGGGTGTGACTGATCGGCAAGGGATGCTCACTCCTCCGTGGCACCTGATCCCGACTCTGTTGTTTCGGGGGTCCGTGTTTGCTCTGCTCTTATTTTGTATTGTTTTATGGACTTTGAGATTAAATACTGTTCGTTATTTCCATATCCTTTTGTATATGTATCTTTATCTCACACATAATTATGTGGACATGCGATGTACATGTAATGACGTCATTATCCTACTTATTTACGTCCACTTATTTATGCCAGGTAAAGATGCTGAAATGCAAATTAACTCTTTATGTCAATTGCGAGGGTTTTACATGGTTGTGGACATGAGTATTGTTAATGCAAGTCTCTTTATATCAAGTTTTAAATGTTGCATGTTTCAAGGATAAGTCTAATTTCAATACAGTTATGTATCATGTTAACATTAATATCCAGTAAATGAACTTAATTAACTCACTTTCTTAATATATACATGTAATTCGCACAACAAGATTATAATTTTGTATTATCTATCAGATACTGGCATTAAATTTAGAAAGAAAACTGACCGATATTTCAATCGGGTTTTTACAAAGATTGTGACTTCATGTGATAGGATACTTTCCAAATGTAGATAGATTAATTTTGCATTTTGATATGCTTTTTTGCATTTTGATACAGTGAACATGCATCATGAACGTCGACGGCAAATGTATACCCCAATTATAATGAATTACAAGATTTTGTTTACAATTAATACATGTATTTTATTTAAAATAAGTAACAAACTGGTGTTAGTGATGGCAGAGCCTCAGCAGTACATCATCATCATCTTGAATGATGTTTAACCCCCTTCGAGAATTTGCACTCAAAATGAGACACCACTTGCCGCTGCAAGGCAGCAAAATTAAGCTGTTCATGTTAAAAAAAAAAGAAACATAAAAAAATATAATATCTTAAAGTTAAATTTAAAAATGTAAAGCAATACGGGAGCTTTTCTGTGTGACAGCTCCAATTGCCCCAGGGGTCCTAAGGTTCATTTTGTCTCATCCGATGGACTGGTTTCAACGTCTCGCAGAAGAGTTAGAACACGAGATGGAAAAAGCAACTATTCTCTTTGCATCTGTGAAGCAAACACAACCGCTCAATGTGGTTGAATTGTTTACTTGTAAAGTTTGCACTATATAAAATTTTATGATCTTTACTATTTTAGAACTGCAACAAAAAGTATTTTTGTAAGGATATTTTGCTTAATTGTCTTACATATAGATAAAACTATATGAGTGTTGCCTGGGCTGTGAAATATTTACATTTATATTTATTGTATTTAACCCTTTTAGGTAAATCATTCTTGACATCGGTTATATCGTATAATTGGGTACATTATGAAATATGGATACCAACATAGAAAAAAATCAGTTTTAGGAAAATTGTACATCATTCTATATGTAACAATCTAAGTATTTTCTAATTTGATTACTTGGACTAAGTATTAATTATTTTGCATAAAATTGTGAATGTTAATTATTCAGTCTGATTTTACTTAAAGGTTAATTGCATGATTATTACGCAGGGAAATTTTTTTAATGCCAATGAGGTTAAAAATTGAGTAGTAAACTGTTGATATATCTTTATGAATATATAAAATTTATTAAGAACAGATGATACAAACGAAAAAAGGATGCCTTCATTGGTATATATTTTATTGCCTAATTTCATTGCAAATGATGCAAAAAATTAATTTCTAGAATACAAAGAAATTGAAAACCTTCTGTGATGTTCAAAAGTCTGTCCTTCTAAACGATCCATATTAATCTTTACAAATATGTTTCACTTTAACTTCCATTTTTGTGCACATTTGAATAAAAAATTAAAAACTATGCAGTGAAAGTTATTCATTTTATTCATTTAAACATGACCCAAGTTATTATTTTCAAATTTTTTGACAAAAGATTGTTTGTAACATCTGCCCTTAAGGGGTGATCTTCTTACTTGTATCATACTCACAACCTTCCGAACACTGAGCGAGCACTCTGGAGACTGAGCAACCTTGACGATGTTTTCGGATTAAAAGTTTCAACAGAAGACTAAAAGTTTTACATTATATGATCTATATTGTGGTTTGTTTTAGCATATTTTACATAATGTACATTATACATGTACATTATATTATATATGTGGTGCATTGGTTTTAGTATATTTTACCAGCAATTACTTTAAATGATTGGCGAAGTAACACCAGATCAGATTTGGTTTTCATGTGATTTAAGAACAACGACTAACGATTTCCATATCGCTGTAGGAAAACGGATGACCGTAATTAATATATATTACGGTCATCAAAATATGTCGGCCTAACTGATTGATTGAAATCTTTAAATGGCAATTTGAAACATTATTCAATAAAAATGAGTAATTTAAGATATCGATAAAGCAAAAATTCAGACGTGTAATCTCCACGCCAGTATACATGAAGTTGTTGTTTACCCAAACAAGCGAATATGAAAGAAAAACGCCTTTGAGATACTGATGACCGTAACAAACACATTCCAGTGAATAAATTTTGACACTAAAACAATGATACAAATATCCGTAATCTTTTTATGAAAATGATACAAGATGTGTAAAATATATGATGATCTTTAAAGTCAATTCATGTGTTTAACCGCGCGATCAGTAACAAGGGTAGCCCCTCCCCACTCTTTTCGAAACATAAACTTTTCTTTTGTAAATGATCATTGAAAAAGCGATCCCCCTCAGAACTTTTAGTTGCAATGTAGAATTATAATTACATAAAAATAAGGCAATCATAAGAAAATATAATTTAAACTGAACTACTAATACCGGTATATTAATCAAGTTGATTAAAACTTGATGGAAAACAAATTGAAGGTCTTGCATTTTTTTTTTGAAAGGGAGAGGGGGTAAAGTAAGCAACAAATTAGCTAAAACTGTCAATACACTAAAACCCTGAATCCTGCAGGTGTACGTATGAGTGAATTTGGGAAAATGGTTTGGAATGCCGTAACTGCCTTATGTGGAGAACTTTCAATATTTACATTTGCAAAAATATTTCATAGATGAACGTATTGAAGAGAAAATACGTTCAATTCTGTGTGAATTTCATTTGGGGTCAGAGGTCATACCGCGCCCGGATCACAGAGCGATGGGATATTTTGACCAAACAACTTCTAGGTCATTTCGCGACACTTCATAGCAATAGGTTGACCTGTTCCTGTAATAAATAAAATTTAACTCAAAATGAATTCGTTTCCAATGTAAATACAAGTAACAAACAACAATGCTAAAAAGTTCACTGGGAAATGAACCTTTAGTTGGTACCTGATCAAAACTACCTGAGAAGCCCAGAGAATTAGAACTTTTTAACATTATTGTTTATTTCAAGATTAAGTATATACTGATACTTTATCATTATATGCTGGTATTTTGTCATTATATGCTGGGACTTTATAATTATATGCTGCTACTTCGTCATTATATGCTGGTTATTTGTCATTATATGCTGCTACTTTTATCTTTATATGCTGCTACTTTAAAATTATATGCTGATACTTTATCATTAAATACTGAAACATTGAAAAATTTCAGATATTTTGAAAGTTTGGAAACTCTTCGATTATTGTATGAAGTATTCGCTTTTTTTGAACAATGATGTTACAGGATATCAAAGCAGAATGATAAAATGCCACTATGTGAATGATAGATTACTAGCTTATAGTATTCATTTTCTAGATTACAGCATATAACGACAAGTATCAGCATATAATGACAAAGTACCAGCATATAATGAATGATAAAGTATCAGCATATAATGATGAAGTACCAGCATATAATGAAAAGTATCAGCATATAATGACAAAGTACCAACATAAAATGATAAAGTATCAGCATATAATGAAAGTTCTCCACATAAGGCAGTCACGGCGTTCTATAGAGTGGAGTTATAAGTTTTAACTTCTTTTAAACCCAAATAATGACTGCACTTAAAACTAAGTTTTGGGTCTTTGAAAATTGAAAATTATTTTGTATGAGAGGTGGAGCGTAAGTCGCAAGAATGGTTCTTAATTAGATTAGATGAATTACAATGACATGTATTTAAAAAAGTTATCTGTTTTAAACCAAGGGCGCATGTTTGTCTACTTATCTCCTTTTAACACAAATGTATTGATGCAAATATACAACAACTGTTAAAGTGGAACAAAAGACAAAGTTAACATGTTCTGTCTACTAAAAAAAGTAGGCGTCCTCATTATTCCACGGAGGTTGAAGAAAATTTATTGTGATAAACCCTAGTTCATAAAAGAGAATAGTACACCGTTAATAAAAACACTTTTATTAACTGTCATTAAATAAGTTGTAGAAAAGATGGTGATCATTTCTGAAATTAAAAGAAAAATGCCTGATTTGAAAAAATAATTTTCTCGTAAAGAAGAAGGTTATGTTTGGGCTTTATCGTGCAATACAAAACTCAATGTTCTTAAAAAGGTATGAAATTGGCTTTAACAAGAGTGGATTAGATAAATATGATAGATAATTAAAGAATATGGCATTATGTATGTAATATTATGTCATAAATCGGTACATTTCTAGGTTTAATGCAGAAAAACCTCAGAATGACTCAGTGTCTGCCACTGTCGCCTACTTCAATTTTTGGACATATTATGTAAACTGCTTTGAAAGTTCACATATCTTAAAATCTTTGTGGGCGGCGGTGCCAGAGTATTTTTTCTTTTAAAAAATTCTACTGAAAATTGGTTTCTTTTTTTTTTTTTTTAGAAAATACGGGAGAATGCATAAATTAATGACGTCACAATTACCAATTAGGTTGTCATATGAAAAAAACGATCTATGTATTCTTACTGAGTGGTACAGTATTTCCATTAATTAGAGAGAATGAATTAAAATTTCCTATATAATTTTCATATTTTAGAAAAATACATTATTTAGTTTGTATTGAAACTGTACCTTGTCCTTTCGCATAACCTTGAATGCAGTCATCTGTTTTTCACAAAGTTCAAAATTATTCTGATTTGAGCTTTGATGCACCAAAAAGGGGAAGGGGATAACCTTTCAATTAACATTCAAACAATGAAAAGTTATGTTTGAAAAAAAAAGTGGAAAGAAGCAGCAGTGCCCCATTCCCGGTCAATTATTTTTAATATTCAGATGATTTACAAGTACATATATATCAGAGGCAATGTCGATTTAAATTGAATTAGGATAAATACTTTAAGCCATCATAAACTGAACTATAGAAGTTGGAATTAGTTCTTTCTGAAATATTTTATTTCTTTAAAAAATCTGCATCATTACGACTTTCGTAAAAAAAAATGTTGTTTAAAAACAATACATATTTTCCATTTCGCCATTTTTTTTTTCAGAAACGAGTAAATAAAAAAATATAAATACTTTGAAAAGTTTCTATCAGTTAAAATAACTATAATGATTATGCCAAATCATGCCAATTCCTATTGTTGTAAAAGTTTCATTTAAAAATTTCGGTTTTACAGATATGCCAACTCATGAAATTGAAAAGCCATTACATTCAATTAAAATCGGTCCTTGCAATACCTTTTGTTAGTATCTGATTCATTTAAAGCAATATAAGCTGTATATTTAAAAATTTGCTGTTAAAATGTGTTAATTTAAAGAATTTACATTTAACTTGAGCCTTTGCTATCAGTTAGACTAAAATAAAGCAGAAGAAAGACTTCTCTATATAATCCAATACATGTATAAAGATGGATTGTATATAACAAGATAAATAAGAAATCATTATTGTACAGGACGACAATAATAAAATTTTGATCAAATCCAAGCATGTAAATAGTTCTTTCATCTCAAATATGAACAACAGTTTATCAACATAAATTTACAACATTGCAACAAAAAATTCCACCATCGACGTTGCAGCTAATATTGCTTTAAATCAAGTGCAAAAAGAATAAAGAGTAAGAATTCGGCTTGCTGACCATTGATCTAAATCATTGATATCCTACTATATTTCCTTGTATTTAATGAATTTCAAGTTGCACGATCATATGTATGACAAATAAGTACTATAAAATCACATATTTTCGTTGGGTAAGATTTTCGTGGTTTGTGTAAAAACTGTTGGTTCGTGGAGATTTGAATTCATGGATGAAGAACTGTTGAGTAGTTGTGTTTGTTACATTTTACATTTCGTGGTGGACATGAATTCGCGTGTCTTTTCATACCTCGAAAACAACGAAAATTAAAACCCCACGAAAATTTGTGATTTAACAGTATTACAACATGTACCTCGAAAGACAGTAAATCATTTATTATTCAATTTTCTTTTAATTTTTTTTTATAAAGGCAAAACCGGTTTAGATTCAACTTAAGCGAATATTCAAATTAAAATAAACAAATGCATTAGCTGGCATTAACCTCACTGTTATTTAACTAGAACAAATCTGACCAATGTTATCTTTAAATCAGTAAAGTAAGATCAAATAAGTTATTTGAAGACCCCCTTAAAACGACAGATCATTTATTGGATATAATATTGATTGATCTGTCAGTGTTATGAGGTTTTGATAAGCTGTCTAATAAATTGAATTTTAAAACTTCCTCATTCTGATGTTACTGAATTTGGCTTTTGCATTGAAAACGGATAAGAACATATGATTATTTCATGCATACTCATATTGATAACATTTTTCAGTTATGCAAGACGTTTTATTAATCTTATTTGCATTGATTTGTGTCCAAAAAGTCTTCTACAATACAAAGAAGCCTATTTCTTTGCTTTGAAAATCAATTAAACATAATTATAGTGCTGAATTAATCACGCTATATCTACATGTTTATTTCTTACGGGTGCAACAGATTACGACCCTTTAACCAAATATGCATCTTTATAGTTTTAATATAAGCTTTTTCAAGAGTGTTTATTGTTCTCCAAAATCTATAGAGCCGATACATAGATTAAGTGTAGCTTGAATTTTACATTGATGTATAAGAGCTGGAGTAAATAACAGAATAAGTTTAAAACATTCATCTTGAATTGGTCCTTGAAAGTAGATGCACCGAAAAAGTTTTAAAAAATTAAAAAAAAAGGGGGGGGGGCATGAAATTAAACACAACACCAAAATAATCTTGATCATGAGTATAAGTGGTAAAAATACAGAGGTGTCTGCAATTAATTTCATCATGGAACTATGATAACTGATCTACATAAGTGTGTATAGGGGTTATAGTTAATTAATCTAAATCCACCCAGTAGAACATCTGGTGAATTTAAGATAAGTCGTATATTTTTATGCCTTACATTTAAATGCACTTAACTAATTGGAATGCTAATATTCAATTGTTTATTGAGGACTTCCATTTGTATCAAGTAAACTGAGAGTAGAAATTGTTGGAATTTTACGTCTAACATCCATCTCAAGATTTAAGACTTTTCACACTAATATAGAGACACTCTCTCTTGCCAATGTGCAGCATTGTTAAGGTTGAAATAAGGAGGCAGGGCCTATTTTATACGTGAAAAGTTTACTGTGACGTCACACTAAAATACGACTTTTATGTCTTCCTCATATTAACAGAAAATGAAATAATTCACAACTTTAAACTGCATTAGCACAATAAACAACGATAAAACTTTTGAATGCATTTAAAATAGTTTGCTAGTAAAATCCCATACAGCTGGTTATAAACAAATCACTGATCTCGATGAACTTGTCAATCATGACGTCATTTTTGTAAAATGACGTATTTCATGTGCCGCGATAAGCAGATTGAGGGATTTTTTAAACAATGCAAAATGAGTTTTTATTACAAAACAGAATATTGTTTACAGGTTCTAAATAGGCTCTCAATACCACTGTATATCCTTTGTTTAGTGCGATTATTCATAAACTATCGGGAAATTTGTATTTAAATAATTTTGTCGCGTAAAAATGTTTAGGTTATGTATAATTTTCACGAAGATGCCTCATTAAATCGTTATTTTGCAATGGGCATACACTAAATAAATCTTAACCACTTTTTGAATATGAATAAAGGATATGTTCCTTAACTTTAAAAGTGCTGCTGCTTTCTTTAAACCGAGAGGGTGAATTTATTAGTGCACACAATATTTGGTAAAAGTAAAACCAAACATATTTCGACATGGGCATATTTACTTGAAATTTTAATAATTAAAACGGAATTCTAATCAAAGCAGTAGCACTTTCCAGAAAGCAAAAATTATCCAAAAACAATTAATAGCTTGAATTTTGAATTTCAAACAGGGTATGTCCTTGCGATATTGAAATTCGTAATGACCTACATTCAGTACACGTACAATGCATTCAGCACGTGACTGTCAATAGATGGGACCAAACTTTTTTCAGTACAGATCTCTAGAGTAGGATATACTATGCTATTCCCATAAGTATTTAAATTATGTAATAATAAAAAAGAAGAATAAAAATAAATTCAGTTTTAAAAACAATTCCCGATTTTTTTTCATTCTATTTTCCGTTGATTTCTCATAGTTAGCCTTAATAGTACTGCTTGAAAAGGTGCAATTTCCTTATACCTATACATAGTACTCAGAGCCATTGAGCAGTAATGCATTTTTTATGCCAACATTTATTGCAGAACGAAACCTCGAATTTTACGTTATTATCCAAAGGATTGGTGTCTACGCCCCAGATTGGCTTCGAACTTGTGACATTGGTTTCTTACCCTGCGACTCTAGATCAAGCAGTCACTCCTACATGTCAATTTCTAAAATAATAAATCTATTCTTTTTAGGTAATCATGTCTTTTTTGTAGATCATAAGGAATACAATAAGAACACTCCTGAATTTGAAAAGTCAAATCAGCATGTATAAAGGTTATTAAACAATCTAAATTAAGACATTTACGAATAACATAATTCATTTAAAATTCAGTAAAGATTTTTTTTAAAACTATTTAATCGTCAAAATTGAAAATAACCTCTTCTTAGAAATATGACTTTTTTATTCAAACTTAATGAACACTTCCAACTTGTAGTGCATTTATTGATGAACCTGTGAAATGATTTTTTCATTTCAAATGACACTCATAAGTTTTAAAGTGTCTCGAGAAATCAGTTGGTGATAAGAAAAAGAGGAAGAAGTGTAATATAAAATATCTGAGGACATTCTTAATACTTTATGTCAACAGAAATTCACCTCCTGATATTGCCCCCACGCAATGCTTAGCAAGATGTTATTCATCAATCTGTTTTGAATTAAAAACTTGGGTATTTCTTTTTTATCTTTACTTTGTCATCTCTCCTATAAAATCAATAATAAAAATCTGAATTGCGTCTTCTTTAAAGACGTATTTCCCCAAAATATATAATTTGGACAGATTTACCTTGATGTTGGTCATGTCTTATCCAGGTGTGTCATGAATATATGTCTATAGGTTAGGACACTAACTTTTTTTAAAAAAAGAACAGAGTTTACTTTTGTTCATTGACAATTCTAATATCTGAGTAATTGCTGAAAGAGTCTAGTTATACCTATACATTTTATTTTCATCTCATAAATAGTTTTGTAGATTTGCGATGTTATGTAACGATGTCATTATCTTCCTAATTTATGTCAAGCAACTATGCTGCCATGTAAATTAATTCTTAACGTCAAATGCGAGGGTTTTGGATGTGAACATGAATATTGTTATCCCAAGCCTGTCTCTTACTGTCAAGTTTTAAATGTTGCATTTTTCAAAGATAAGTATAATTTCAATACAGTGTTGAATCATGCTAACATTAATATTAGTTAATATTATACAGTTAAAGTATATCATTGAGGGAGTAACCAAGATTCCAGTTCCCCAAGACCAGGACTATTTCCCGAGGCGCAGCGCGCCGAGGTAAATGGTCCTGGTCAAGTGGAATTGTAATCTTGTTAATCCCTCAATGATATATACTTTAACTTTTACAGATACAAATTTAAATTGTAAAGATCACCTTTTGAAAAAAATATATCCCTTTTCAGATTAACTAATAATTTTTCGTCACAAATATGAAATTAGAAGACAGTTAATCCCTAATTCTAATAAAATCATTACATTCTGTTTGTTGTTTACGTCTTATTTTGATGCGATTAGGTTTGTGTTTTTGCTTCGCTCTATTATGACGTTACAATCACAAGCTATAACCGCGAATTAGCATGACTAGCTTTCGACCGAGGGATTAGCTCAAAAAAACTAACGCACGGCGATTAGCCGATTCACAGCGATTTCTAGGGAATTGTTCAGATCTAATCATTTAATTCTATATAGGGAAAAATCAGTAGAAGTATAATTAACTCAATTAACTCACACGCATTCGTAAATAGATAATAATTTGATATTAACTTTGTCAGATACTGGCATTAAATTTAGAAAGAAAACTTATCGATATTTACATCGCGTTTGTACAAAAAAATTTCCCTTCGTAGCATACATGATAGCATTTAATAATTTTGTATTTTAAAATGCTTTTCTCGCATTTTTACATAATACTAAATTAATATAAAATGCATTGAATATATCTTTAAAATCAATACATGTGTTTAACCGCGCGATCAGTAACAAGAGTAGCCCTTCCCCACTTTTTTCGAAACACAACCTTTTCTTTTTAAAATGATCATTGGAAAGCAAATCCCTCCCCTCTAAACTTTTAGTTGCAATGTATAATTCTATTATTACATACAGATAAGGCAATCATAATCAGCTAAAAATTAAACTGACTACTTGTATATTAATCATGTTGATATATTGGAAAACGAACAAGAATAAGGGCAGAGAGGCTTTTTCGCGTTAAATGTAGTGCCATTTCATGCAGAAAAGCCTCAAAATGACTCATTTCTGCCTTCTTCTTTTAGAGAACAGTGTCTGCCACCGTCGCCTACTTAATGTTTTGGACATATAATGTAAACTGCTTAAATATCACATATCTTTAAAAACTTTGTGGGCAGTGGTGGCAAAGTATGTTTTCTTAAAGAAATTCCACTGAAAATTTATTTTTCTTTTTTTTTTTAGAAAATACGGGATAATTAATGACGTCAGAATTAGCGTTCAGGAGGTCAAATAAAAAAAAAACCGATCTATGTATTCTTACTGAATGTAATTTCCATGAATTAGAATTGAATTTAAATTTCATAAATCACTTCATATTTTAAAAAAAATACAGGGCTTATTGTATTGAAACTGTGCATTGTTCTTTCGCATAACCTTGAATGCAGTCATCTGTTATTCACAAAATTCAAGATTATTCTGATTTGGCTATGATGCAACAAAAAAGGGGGATAAGCTTTCAATGGACATTTCAACAATATAAAGGTATGTTTTAAAATAAGTGGAAAGAAGCAGCAATGCCCCCTCCCCGGTCACATTTTTTTTCATTTTTTTTATTCAGATGGTTTACAAGTACACATATAACTCAAAGGCTATGGCAATTTGAATTGAATTAGATTAAATAGCGAAAGCGATCATAAACTGAACTACACAGATGACATTGATTCTTTCTAAGATATTTTATTCCTTTAAAAAAATCTGACTTGGCGACTTTCTTAAAAAAAAAAGGTTGTTTCAAAAACGAGATATATCTTCCATTTCCCCCAAAATGTATCGAAATAGGGTAAATTAAAAATTTTAAATTTCTTGATAAAAACAGTTTCTATTAATTGAAATTACTATAATGATTACACTTACAATCATGCCAATTTCTATTGTAGTGAAAGTTTCAGTAAAAGAATTTACTTTTATAAATATGTTATTGAACAATCATTTTTTTCCATAAAAAATGGTCTTTGCAAAACCTTTTATTAGTATCTGATTCATTTAAATCAAGTGCAGATACATGTACTCAGTAGACAATAAAGAGTAGGAATTCAGCTTGTTGACCATTCATCTTAATCATTGAAATCTTACTGTATTTCCTAAAATGTATTTAATGAATTTCAAGTTGCACAATTGTATACATATGTATATGACAAATAAGTGGTACTACATGTACTTCGAAAAAACGTAAATTTTTTATTATTCAATTTTTTTTTCATTTTTTTTTCAAATGCAAAACCGGTTTAGATTTGACTTTAGCGAGTATTCAAATTAAAATAAACAAATGCATTAGCTGGCATAAACCTAACTTTAACTAGAGCAAATAGGACCAATGGCATCTTTAAATAAATAATGCAAGATCAAATAAGTAAGACACTCTTATAACGAAAGATAGTTTTTTTGGCTATAATATTGATTGATCTGTCTGTGTTATTAGGTTTTGATAAGCTGTCTAATAAATTGAATTTTAAAACTTCCTCATTCTGATGTTACTGATAAGTGAATTCGGTCTTTTGCATTGAAAAAGGATGAGAACATATTATAATTTTATGCATACACATGCTGATAAAATTTTCAGCTATGCGGGACGTTTCGTTAATCTTATATGCATTGATTTGTATCCAAAAAGTCGTCTACAATACAAGTAGCCTATTTCTGGCTTTAAAAAGTAATTGTACATGCAGTGCCTAATTAATCACACAATATCTACATGTATATTCCTAAAGAGTGCTACAGATTAAGACGCTGAAACCAACTATAAATTTATACAGATTTAATATACATGTTAACTTCTTGAAGAATTTTAATTGTTCTCCAAAATCTTAACGTTTTTTTTTTCTGGAAGAAACTACAAACTCATGCAGTATTACTCCCGATTTGATTTTTTTTGATTACGGGGAGGGGGTGATTTAAGAATTACATGAAACACTTTCCATATCACTATAGGAAAGCCGATGATCATATTTTATACTATGGTCATCAAAACATGTCGACCGAGCCGATCAGTTTAAGTTTCGACGACGATTGCAAACATTATTTAAAAAAATGAGTAATTTAAGATGTTGATCAAGCGAGCGTCGATGTTATCTCCACGCCAGTATATTTGTTATTTACCCAAACAGGCGAAAATGAAAGACAAGCGCCTTTGAAATTTTGCAGTATGACGAGCAAACACATTTCAGTCAATAAATGTAGACCGTTAAACAATTATACAAATGACCGTAATCTTTTTATAACATTAGATAAAATGTATTAAATATCTTTTTAAAATCAGTTCTTGTTTGTAGCCGCGCGATCGGTAACAGGGGAAGTTCCTCCCATTTTTTTGGAAATATAATCTTTTCTTTGGAAAATGATCATTGAAAAAGCGACCCCCTCCCAAATTTTAGTTGCAATGTATAAAATATTAATACCTGCAAATAAGACAGTCAGTAGAAAATAGAAATTTAACTTAACTTCTAGTATATTTATCTAGCTTATCTTTGAAAACGAACTGAAGTGATCGCAGAAATATTTTTCAAAAGGAGAGGGATGTCATCACTTAACTCTTTTTTATGGGGGGGGGTCTTTTTGGTCGCTTCAAGTGTTCTTTTAAATCTTATTCTTTTTTACGTTTATAAAATTAACTACAGTGGTCTGTCAATTAAACAACCAATTTAAATATGAAAAATAATTTTAGATTATTATTGTGGCACAGCACTTGGTTACATCCGAGAGAGAGAGATCGAATGTAAAAAGAATCGGCTTTTTCTTTTAATCCATAGGAGCATGCTTGACAATTCATCTTCTTTCATCACAATATTACTGATGCAAATATACAACTACTGTTAAAAGGATAATAATATACAAACATGGTCAGACTATCTATAAATTCTGTAAAAAAGGACGCCCTGATTATCCAATGGAGATTGAAGAAGTTGTGAAGACCACCTGCCATATACAAAAGAGATTCGTGAATTGGAAATGCAAACTTTTATTAACTGTAATAAAGTAACGTTATAGACTGGATGGTGATCATTCCTTCTATGAAAAGAAAAATGTTTGTTGTGAAAGTTTATTTTACATAAATTTCGCATATCCTTAAGTTATTCGTCATTCAAATGGTACCAGATTATTCCGATTTGGCTATGCTGCAACGAAGGATGGGGAGGGGACAACCTTTTAATGATCATACTAGTAAATAGTTATGTTGGAACAATAAGTGGAAGGAAGCTGCAGCGCCCCCCTCCCCTCCACAGTCATTTTTTTTAATATCAAGATGATTGAATAGTACAGATACAACTCAGAAGCAGTAAGGATTTCAATTAAATTAGATTAGATAGATTAAGCTATTATTAACTCAACCATAGGAGTCGACATAAGTCCTTTTTGACATATTTTATTTCTTTTAAAAAATCTGCAACATGACGGCTTCCTTAAAAAAAGAAATAAAATGTTTCAGAAACGACACGCATCTATAGCTACCATTTTCCCCAAGATTTTCAGAATCCAGTAAATGAAAATATATAAGAACTGAAAAAAACAATCCATTTTCTGTTAATTAAAATCATTGTAATCTTGATTAAATTATGCCAATTCCTGTAATTATGTTCCCCAAACGAAGTTGGGGAACATATTGTTTTTACTCTGTTTCTTATTAAGGTCTTCCGTCTCCAACGGAAGACCTTCTACTGATTCTGTTGTTTCTTTTCCACTATTATTATTATTATTTTTTTTCTTACCGATTTTGCGCAGACGATTTCTCGAGAACGCCTGGACAGTTTTTCATGAAACTTTCAGCAATGATAGGAAACTATTTGAACTTCATGCGTTTTTTTTTATTTTGCCATCGTCACTTCCGGTCGGGAGATATGGCCATTTTTCTGTTTTTAAAGTGTCATTTTGTCCGAGAGTGTTCTCAAGAACGGTTGGAGATTGAGTCCTGAAACTTTCAGGGATGATAGATTATGACTCCTAAATTTGAGAAGGATATATGGTTTTTGTTGCCGTCGCGTCCGTCGTCCACCGGAAGTAGTTTAAAAATATGCAAAATTTTATTTTTTTCTTTTTTAAATGTTTCTTATGGAGGCAAATAGAGTGTCACGAGTAATATTATGTCCACCGGAAGTTATTTTTTCCATACCGGAAGTAGTCAAAAAAATTAGCATTTTTCCTCGAAATTATCAGGGATGATTCCTTTACACTCAGAAAGGAGTTATAGGTCATTTCAAGTACTTCCGGTCACACCGGAAGTGAATTATAAAGACCGGAAGTTGTTTTAAATTGATAGATTTCACTCTTAAATGTGTTTTGAATAATTGATCTGAACACTTTTTTTCATTTAAAGTTGTTTATAACCTTATCAAAAATCGAACGGAAGACCTACTCGTTGCTCGCAACGAGATCTCATCTAGTTATTATTATTATTTTTCTTCTTCTTCCTGGGTACTTTTTTGTCCGGGAGTGATCTTGTAAACTACACATCCAACTTAGGTAAAACCTTTTTAGGGTCAGTAAGCATGTTATGTAGATTTGCGGAACGAAGGTCATTTTGCGCTCACGTGCATGCAAGAGCATGCACTTGCAACACGTGAAATGACCGATTTAATTGATATAAGCGTAACTTTTTACATCTTTGATGAAATGCTTTGAAACTCATAATATAAGGATATATTAGCAGCATAGACAATATGACATGGTCAAAAAAGCAAGATCTCACGCGCATGCACGTGCGCTTCGCTCTGATTGGCTGAAACTAAAGTCTCAATATCTTCTTGTTTTTTGACGAAATCCTTTGAAATTTTGAACAGAGCCATGCATTAGGATATCCTACAACATAATATATAGCAGTTATCATGAAAACACGTGCATGCACGTGCGCTGCAATCTCATTGGCTTAAACTTTAAATAGCTATATATCCCTTGGTTTTCAACCAAACAGGATGGGATTTGGAACATAGATAGATATAATGGACTTCTACATGAAGGTATGGTCACCATGCACATCCATACACGTGCGTGTATGTGCACTGCAATCTCATTGACTGAAACTTTAAACAGCTATAACTCCCTTGGTTTTCAACCAAACGGGGTGGGATTTAGAATATAGATAGATGTAATGGACTTCTACAAGAAGATGTGGTCACCATGTTCATGTATGCACGTGCATGCACGTGAAATGAGTAAAATCAAAAATACACTTGAATGAGCGTATTTTTTAATACTTTTGGATTAAATACTTTAATATCTAGTGTTATTAAAATACATAGATTGTGTAGAGAAGATGATATGGTCATTAGGCACATGCATTCATATGCGCATGCGTGCAATGCTAAAATTTGAATGAATTCGTTACACTTCTGGGTAAACGTTGTTAATATCTCAAATGCGTAGAGTTTGTCTTATTTAATGAAGCTTACAGGGAATATGGCACAAAAAGGGTGTTGGGGAGCGTTTGGGGAACATCTGTAACGGTCCCCGTTACAATTAGCACTAGTTTTAATTGTTTCAGTAAAAGAAAACTCGGGTTTATAGATATGCCCACACATGTTATAAAACTGCCATTCCACAGACACTAAAAATTGAGATTTATTTAAATCAAGGGCAGAGATCATAAAAAGCAAGAAATTTGCTTGTTGACCATTCATGACAATTAATAATATCTTACTATTCGAGGATTGTTCAAAACGTTCGTGGACAAATGCTTTATTTTCTTAATAAAGCCAGCAATGGCAAGCGTGTGCAATAATATCTTAAAATAGACCATAATTAAGTAAATATACAGAAATTTATAACAATGCACATTATTTAATGAACATCTTAGGTGTTAACTTTGGATATGCAAGCAAGCATGGGTCAATCAGATGTTACACTTATTTCATGATAACGTAAAAATATGGATTTTGAATTTATACATCATAGACACGCACTTATTTCCCATATCATGTCACACTGCCTAGTGAGTTCAATAATATTTATTTGTAGACCTTAATTTATTTAAATTTTAAAAATCAATTAATATACACGATAATTTACGACCGTCATTTATATAAACCGTCCAGTCCAAAGGCGCTAGATTTAAAACAAAATTATGAATAAGTATACTCTATCTTCATCGAATAACAGTGATTTTCAACTTTTTGTGGTGTCCTTAAATTTTACAAATCATCGAAAAATCGTATACATCAATAACAAGTCAAAAGACAAAATATATTCAAGTGATTTCAAGTTGTTTGAATAAACATTGTGTGTCTGGCTTCGGTTCAACAATATTAAATCATAATTATTTGATTGGAT
Source organism: Saccostrea cuccullata (assembly GCF_032062105.1). Lineage (NCBI taxonomy): Eukaryota > Metazoa > Mollusca > Bivalvia > Ostreida > Ostreidae > Saccostrea > Saccostrea cuccullata. The sequence continues at coordinate 136,390 of NW_026922236.1, read as the reverse complement.
TCTGTCCCACGTTTTTCTGTCAATTGTTGAACATACTTCTTGCGGTCTTCGCGTAATATTCTGAATTAAACAAAAATATGACATTTTTACTCTGGTCCGTGCGTACTTTCGTCGAATTAATATGACCGCAATTTTTACAAAAAAATATACAGTTCATACAATAACAACCAAATTATCTGACTTGGATTTTCATAACTAATATTTAACATTAATTATATTTTTAGCAATTCATTTTGAGAAAATTAACGTCATTGCCCAAGAATATTTTGGGCAACCCTCGTATTTTCTTAAATGTATTTTATGAATTTCTAGTTGCACGATTGTATGTTTTCTTGGAAACATTTATGAATTAAAATGTATTTTTCTTTGTATTTTTTTTATATCGTCCCTCTCGAACATTTTTCACAAATATGAAAACGTCACCACTTGCCAATGGAGAGTTCTTAAAGCCATTGAGCAATAAGGTATCCTTTTCGTACCAGCTCCCACAGTTACACGCGCGCTTCAAGGTACAAAACAATGATAAATAATAAGTACCTCATTTACTTCAAAAAAAATAAATCTGATATTTTTCAATTTTCTTTGATTTTTACAAGTACAAAACTGGTTTAGATTTATAACTTTACCGAGTATTCAAATAAAGATTGATAAATGCATTAGCTGGCATTAACCTGATTTAGACTAGGTCAAATAATAACAATGTTATCTTTAAATCAATAATGCCAGATCAAATAAGTATTATTAAGACCCCCTTAAAAACAGGTCGGATATTGGATATAATATTGATTGATCTGTTTGTCTTTTTTAAGGTTTTGATAAGCTGTCCCAAAAAAAAAATGAATTTTAAAACTTCCTCATTCTGATCTCAGTGATAAGTGAACTCGGTCTTTGCATTGTAAATGGATGAAAACAGATTTTTATTTCATGCATACTTATATTTTTTAAAATGTTAGCTATGAACGACGTTTCATTAATTTTATATGCATTGATTTGTATGCAAAAACTTTTCTACAATACAAAGTAGCCTATTTCTAACTTTGAAAATTAATTGTACATGTTGTGCTGAATTAATCACACAATATCTTCTCATATAATCCTAAAGGATATAACAGATTTAGGATGCTATTACCAACTATGCATTTGTAAAGTTTTAATGTAAGCTTCGTAAAGTGTTTCCAAATCTTAACGTTTAACTCTGGATGAAACTACATGAAAGCTAAATTCAATCGAAGCACATATGCTTATGTTTGTTTAAGCTTCTAAGCTTTAGAGTTATCGGTTAATTGCATAGTTTATTAGCCTTACCGGTGAAACCGTAAGGGTCTATAGTTTTCTCTGTGTCTGACGATCCGTCTGTCCCTCTGTCTGTCTGTCAGTCTGACCTACTCGGTTGTTGCAATTTTTTTCCTTTTGAGAATAGATTTAAAACTTGATATGTACCTTAGCAGTGACAAACTCCACATCAACTTTATATTTTGTCGCGTTTGACTAAGAGATGCTAAAATAAATTAGTTTTTAACAATTTTCTTTTTTAGTATCGGGGTCACGATAAGGTTTGTGCTGCACTAAATTAATTTTCTTAAACGAGGTTGTCTTATTATAGATTATCGCAACTTTCTATGTAGCTTTAAAGAGCCAAACTATAGAATGATTAAGTTTAGTTTGAATTTTACATCTATCAACAAGTGCTGGAGTAAATCAGTTTTTAACATTCATCTTGAACTGGTTACAGATCAGTACTGCACAAAATTAATACTCTGAAAACGATTAATTGATTGTATGTTGCTTTATGCCCATTTGAAAATTTTTCACTCGTAAAGTAACGTCACCATATACCTGTGAATGGCTTTGAATTTGTGCCTTTACTCAGCAATTATACTTTTGCCATTGTGGAATGGCGAATTGGTATGCGAATTAAGAACAATGAATAACGCCTTCTATATGTAAAAATTCATATTTAGCGAAAGTCGTGCTATCCATACATAACTTAAATTCATTGTCGAAGACTTTGAAAATACCCCGATCCCTGGTGTCTTAACTGTTATTGGAAGCTTTTTATCTTTTGTCATACTTTTTCATACTAAAAGCACGCCTTTAATTGTAAGGCGAACTTCATGGCTAAGACTTTTTATTCATAAAAAATATTTACATTAAACATGTTTCTTGCTTCCGATTACTAGTATAAAGTGTATGAAAATTTGTGGCATCCAAAACACCATAATTCAGAAAGAGGGTCAAATGTTATTTATTTAGATGTAATAATCGATGGATGCCTACGAAGTACAACTTTATGAGCGAAAATTTAGAAAAAAAGTTCTTATTGAACACAGGTTGTTAAGTTGGATTTAAATCAACTGTAGCTTTCACGAAGTATAATACATGGGTTTAAACTATAAATCACATCGGAGCACATTTAAGGTTACAAAAAGTGGTGGAGTCTAGTTTTATAGGGAAAACGTATATAATAATATGTAACTATGACATCATACAAAATGAACAATTCTTAAAAATACCACACATTGATTTCATTTGCTATTTTCATCCGTAGATTGATTGATTGATTGTATACTGTTTAACGTCCCTTTCCAAAATATTTCACTGATATGGAGACGTCACCATCGCCGGTGAAGGGCTGCAAATTTAGGCCTATGCTCGGCACTTACGGCCTTTGAGCAGGGAGGGATCTTTATCGTGCAACTCCTGCTGTGACACGGGGCCTCGGTTTATACGGTCTAATCTGAAGGACCGCCCCATTTAGTCGCCTTTTACGACAAGCAAGGGGGTACTGAGGACCTATTCTAACCCGGATCCCCACGGGGATTAGCCCGTAGAAAACATTAAACTACATCAAACTTACCAGGTAATACAGCATGCTGTTTTGTCGTCAGTTAATTCCACATTACAAGTTATAAACAAGTCACTGGTCGCAATCCACCTGTCGATCTGACGTCATTTTGTAAATCTTGACGTAGTTTGTATGCAGTGAGAGGCAAATCAAGTAATATTTTCTCAACGAAAAATGTATTCTATAATTAAAAAAAGTATTATTTACAGATATTTATAAACCATTAACTTGCATTCAATGATTTCTTCACGATTTAACTTATATATTTTTCTATATCTCCCATTTATTTGATACTGCTGTACCGGGTGTATATTTGTATGCAAGTACATCAGAGGGTAGTGTGAAGGTCTTAATAAATCGATCTAGTGCGAGGGCATAGTGATGGATCATAGTTAGGTTTTACAAATCTACTCTAAAAGTATTAAAATGATAACGATTTGTTGCTTACATGTTAGAAATTCTTGAAATGTCCACATTTCTATGGGCACATTTCATATGCAGGGTCTTGTAAAAAGATATCCCAGAAGGAAAAGGGGATACCGTTGGGAGACAAATAGCTTACGCAATACTTTTAGAATGGTTGTCACTTTACATAATATTCAATGGCAACATGAATAGTGCATGTACATAAACATCAAATTATATATTAATTAACAGGAACGGAATTAAGTATATTATTTAAGAAAAAAAGCTGTAGGATGATGAGTATTTTAAAAGGAAAACAGACATGTTTCTTATACAAGAAAAACCAACGTTCCTTGTTAATAAGCAGTGAAAAATAAGACAATGTTCAGATAAATAAGATATTTAGATAAAGATTTGACTGATACATTTATCAGGATCTTCTATGCTTTCAAATAAATTTTCAACAGAAACTTTATATTTCAAATTTCAACTTTCAGGTGTCATCTAATTTTATAAAGCGGGATGCATAGTGGAAAGATAAGAAACAAATTGTTTTGAGTGCGACTCGTATATGTCAGTAAGAATTCGTATTATTGTGCAATGATAATAGTGTTTTGAGAAGAATTATATTTTACACCATGGGAGGCTATGAAAGGACGTGATATTACTGGGATTTCATGGACCTCATTATAAATTAGCATTTCGTTAATATTAATGACATTGTTAAAACAAACTAAACACCGTTGAGTTGAAGGTTACTGAAGTGTTTCATATAACTAGGTTCAGCTTTTTTAAACCAATTTGGAGTTTGGAATTCATACAATATATTTTTTATACAAGCTCCTAAAAAGTAGATATAATTTAATAATTGAAACATGAAAATGGCAATCAAATTACAACACCACAAAAAAATATTGATCATGAAAAAAAGAGATGCTTGCAAGTAATTTTTTTATGGAACAATAATGACTTATCTACATTAGTGTTTATGGGGGTTTTAGTCAATTTGGCTAAATCAGCCCAGTGAAAAATCTGGTGAATTAGAAATACATCGTATTTTTTATGCCTTTTATTCATATTCACTTATCTAACTGTAATTTTAAGAATCAATGTTATTATTTGAGGACTTTAAGTTTTGAAAAACTGAGAGTAGAAGTTGTTGGAATTTTAGACTTTTTTTTCATGTCTTACGTCTCTCACAAGAGTTTTTTTTCTCACTAATATGGAGACGCTACCTCTTGCCGAAAGGAGGGGTGTAAATTCTTTATACATATACTTGTCACTCAGAGCCATTTTCGTGCCAACTACTGCGATATTGGACCTCTGTTCCTTACTCTGCGACTCTAGATCGAGCAGACGCTCTAATCGTTGCACCATTCGTGAACCTATTCGTGACGTAGAATAAAAACCAAATTCTTACAAAACACAGATTTATAATGAGCCTTACAAACCAAGACGGGTTTGTTACAAATCTTTTTTTGCTGAAACCATAACATATTCTCCATATATTCTTTCTCACTCTTATATCACTTCCGGTTTTAGAAGAGTGAAGGGAAAAATAGATAAATTGCATGATGCCTTTCAAATGACATATACGACTTTTTAACCAATTTATCTATTCTTATATAAAGTAACCCTATCCTCTTTTTGAAGTCCAATAAGAATACAATAAGAGAACTCCTAAATGTCAAAAGTCAAATTGGTATGTACACAGGTTATGAAACAATGTAAATTGAAACATTTAAAATTAATAGCGAGCGCAGCGAGCGTCGCGAGCTCAATAGACTTACGAGTACGAGCGGAGGAAATTCGGGTTGAAATCTGCACATTGTTCCAAGAAATTTTTATCTCACCGCGTGAAAAAATTCCAAACTCCCAATAATCCTTTGCGGTGCATAGCAACATGGTGGCTATAACATAGCAACAACTTACTTGAAAAAAAATTACAAACAATCTCCATGCCACAAAACTATCGTTTGCGTTCTAAGTCAACAGAACTTTTTATCTGACGTCATACTTTCGTCACTTAACAGCTTGGATATTTCCGATTTTGTAGGAAACTTCCGAGAAGTTTGGAATCTCGATCCCGATGCTTGGGAAGTGATTTCTTTTTACAGTTTTGTTTCCTTGTTTTTTTTCTTTCTTTTTCTTGAATGATAGGCAGTTCATGTGTAGGTTACTGCGCTCGCCCCAACGGTCACACCATAAAACATAACTTCATTCATTTACAATTCAGTAAATCTTTTTATTTTGAAAAAAAATATTCGAACGTCAAGGTTGCGCAGCTAGGTTAAGGCTGCCAAAGGTTTATCAGTCTATGCAGAGCTTCGAGAAATCAATTATGACGTCACGGTGAAACTGCAGAAATGAATCTCGGCGAATAAATAATAATTTTCTTTTTTATACACTTTTACATGCAGTGATTTCTCCTTATTATTGTAAACCTCAATTAATTTTTAAATTATCTTGTCAGTAAAACACTATTTGATTTTAAAATTAAACCCAACTTGATCTCACTGTACTGACATATATGACGTCATAGACTAGTTTGACACGGAGTTTCTCTGCACTTGAGACGCAGATCGACTTATTATTGAATCTTTTAAATGTAAAATTTAACACTGAATAACGTGATCTGACTAAAAATAAGTCATATTTTTTAATGCATTAATCAATAGTTCACAGTCTTATTCAATTTATAACGAATAGATCTTTTATAAAGCCGCACTCGTGCACTTTTATACACAAACTTACTACAATCACAGGCACAACCCCTCGAAAATCTCGAAAGTTCAACGATATTCGCTTAACTATCAAATATGATATTTTGTACACATGTAGGTATTGACCCTACTATTTTGAAAAGTGCTGGGAGCAAGCTGGTATTTTTTCCTGTAATTTTACATTATTTCAATGCGTAAAGTGTAAATGCACGACGTTTATCAAAAGACGGCTTCATTTTATATAATATTCCCGGGCATGGGGAAGTTGCTCCCAGCACTTTTCGGGTTAAGAAATTTGCCTTTAAGGTCAAGATCTAGTAAATAACTTGAGACAATTTTTTGGATGCTAGATCCATTATGACGTCATAATCAATTTCAACTTTCTTTTTCCCGTACCTTATAGCTTTAGCAAAGTTATGTAGAAAATAAGGTATTTTCAAGTCGTTCAATTTGAAATCATATGAAAAGTGAACCGGATACCTATATTAAATTTTATATTGATTTAAAGAAGAGGCCATGAACATACTAATTACTATTTTCTGAGAGACTGTAGGCAATCTGGATACATTTCCTTTGCCGAATACGAAAAAAACTCCCATTTTCATGACTTGTTTTCTTAATTTTTCATTAAAAATGACAGTTAAAAATACAGTTTTTAATCTTGTTTACCTAATAATTATGCCCCGAAACACCTTATTTGACCAAGCTAAAGTTGTAAAGCATCAATAAAGAAATTTATTTCTCAAGTTTGATAAACCTGTAGGCACCTTTCATTTACTAGATCTTGACCTTAAGAATACACAATCAATTTCGTGGTGAAAAATTATCGTATGTCGTGGAACTTTAACGATCTTTATATCCGTACATTTTTTTTCTTCTAATTTTAACTATGTCACGTGACAAACAGCTGATGTACGTTAAGTCGCTTAGACCGAAGTCGGTTGACACCCCATAAATACATATGCACTAGTTCAATTCCTCATAAATTTAAAATCGTGTTAATAAAAAATAAATTGATATTATATTGATTTTCTCGCAATATTTTAGGGCACATTTCCTATGGGCGTCCTTCACTTAGCTGCGTTAAAAAATACCCTCTTTTTAAAAATATGAGCTTTTATTTAAACATAATGTACACTTCCAACTTGTAGTGCATTTATTGATGAACTTGTGAATTGATTTTGTCATTTCAATTGGCATTCATACGTTTTGAAGAGTCTCAAGAAATCACTTAGTGATAAGCAAGAGAGAAGGAAGTGAAATAAAAAAAAATTATGACATTCTTAATACTTTCTTTCAGCAAAAATTCACATAGCTTTATCCTCCTGAAATTGACCCCACGCAGTTCTTAGCAAGATTGAATTCATTAAACTGTTCTGAAGTAAAAACCTGGGTATTTCTTTTTTATCTTTACTTTGTCATGCCTTCTATAACAAAATCTGTGTGGACCCTTCTATTAAGACATCATTTCCCCAAAATATATCATATGAACAGATTTACTTTGATGTTGGTCATGACTTAGCCTAGTGTGTCATATTTATATGTTTATGACTAAAATCTCCTAGATTTTGTGAAAAATGGAGGTTCAATTTGTTCATTGACAATTCTAAGATCTAGATAATTGTTGAAAGAGTCCATTACATGTATCACCTGTATATGTAGTTTTATCTCATACATAATTATGTGAACATGCGACGTACATGTCACGACGTCATTATCTCACCTATTTACGTCCACTTATTTATGCCAGGTAACGATGCTAGAATGCAAATTAATTCTTTATGTCAAATGCGAGGGTTTTCCATGGATGTGGACATGAGTATTGTTACCCCAAGCTTATATTTATAAAGAATTATATAATTTTGTTATACATAAAGTATATTTGACTTAAGTCTGGTCTAAATGTCAATGAAAGATCAACTATTTTCTTTGAACCTCTGGATAATGCTTTGAATGATATATAAACACTGTATAAACAGAAACATAATTATACAATCTGCTCGTTGAGAAAATTATTGTGCATGAAATTGTAAATGTTGATTTTCAGTCTCATTTTAAACAAAGGTTCACTGCATGCTAATTACCAATAGAAAAATGTTCAAAACAGTTAAGAATTGTCAAACAGACATTATTGTCGCTTTTCTATTTGTGAAAGGTAATCATTGATAAAATGTTCATTCAATTCCTAAGAAAATGCAGAAAGGGTAATACATTGAGTAGCATACTGCTGATATACCTTTATATATATATATATATATATATATATATATATATATATATATATATATATATATATATATATATATATATATATATATATATATATATATATATATATATAAGGGTTGATATTTTTATTTGAAACAAAAAACTCCTTGATGCGCTGTGTTTGATCTATTTCTACTGACAGAAAAATCATATTTTGTATATAATTTATGTAACTGACAATAACATAGCTTCTATATCACGCTTTATATGATTAGAAAATCAAATTGAAAATTTTGAACCATTTTAAATTATGTTAAGCTTTGGGATGAAATATGCTCATTTCTGACCATAAGCAGGGTATATTTTGTTTTCTTTTGTTTAACAAAAGCTACAAATGTAGACAAAACTTTTAATGATTAAATGTGTTTTTTAAATATTTTCTAAACAACAGTGAGCGTCGTAATTAACATTTTAAAAAAAATTGTTAGTGGAGATCTTCAAAATTTCCAACACATTGAAAACATAAATAGGCAATATCAAATTTTTAAAAAAATATATTCTGCTATAAATGGACAAAATCATAAACAAACCTGTTTTTTCCTTTGAACTTTAAACAACTTTACATTATTTTTAGTTGAAATGTGTGTAAGAACAGTGTTATTTATGATAAACAATGAAAATTTAATCACAATTGATATTTTTTATTAAAAAAAAAAAAAAAAAAACTACACACCCCTACCTGTCATCAACCCCCATCCCCAAACCCCACCTGAAGAAAAATAATAATTTAGCTGTCTTAAAATCGATTATCAGACGTTTGATAAAAAAAAAACAATATTATGTATAGTTACCAAACATACACACCCTTTCTGTTACAAGCTTTGCTTTCAATGTTCTGAAATTTGTGTATTATTGCAAGACTTTATCCTAAGAAATTTATCTTTTCAACCTTTAAATACACATTTTTCTACTCAAAAGATATTTTCATTTTGCTTCCGTTGAATTGATAAATTACTTTGTTCCGCTAAAAATAAAAAATATATACTTCCAAAAGATTTTTTTTTTATTTTATTTTTCTAAATCGGTCAAATATGTATTTTTTACAAGGAAAGGAACGAGGAAGTTAAACATACCAGGTAAAATGACGGACAGGTTTTGTTTAAAGCTTTATAAACAGGTTTTTACATCAAACAGACATGTTTATATCTTTGAGATAACACACGCCCGATATAGGGCTTAGCAATATTTGTATTTCATGACATTTATCATTCTTTGACAGAAATTTAAATAATGCTCGGGTTTTTTTAGGCATGACATCTTTTCTAAATCTTAATGCCTCGCAGACAATATGTAATCTCATTGTCCATATAGGTCTGGACTTTTAGAATTTCAACTATAAGGAAGCTCTAAACACTCTAAAGACATTGGCGTCGGAAGCAAATGTGTAGGATTCAAAATTAAACCTGCTAAAAGCCTGTGCAAGTAGGAAAAACCTACCCAAAACCTATTTCTTGGGGGGGGGAGGGTGAAGGATTGAACATCTTTCAGTACCATTTTTTCCAAACACCACAACTTAACCTTTTCTGACCTAAACTCAAAGGTGCCTGTTGAAAATGGGGGGGAGGGGGGCTATACTTACGTCCAAATTCGATTGCCTACATTGTGACCCTCTTTGTAAAAAAGTGGAGAACACCTCTACTTATAAGGTAGTTTTACGCAGTTAGACTGATTTGCCCTTTAATGTAATATTTTACAAAATGCTATTTACAGCTTGTTTATTACATGATTTGTATTAGATTTAAATATTTTTAGCATTATATAGGACTAAGAATAAGTATTTTAATTATTCTTCCAAATGTAAGTAAACAGCATTGATTTCTGATGACAAATATTCCATTGTCTTTGAACATTTTTCCTCTGGGAAAAAGGCACGTTCCGGATGTTCTTAATGAATGAAAAAGTCTTAATTTGCACATTTTGTATCATAAATTTTCTCCGAGTCAAAAAACCCGTTTTAGATTTAAAGCTTCCTTAACTGAAAATTTAATGTAACACTTTGTTTTCTTCAAAATTAAAAAGTAAGTGCTTTGTGTAATAAAATTAACTTTAATATATATATTAATTTAAAATATCTCATTAAAATATAAACCTAAATGTCATTATTTTTATTTATATTTAAGATTTTTAAAAAAATTATATATATTTGTAAATGTACATTTTGAATTATATATCTACGATTTGTTAAAAGAAGTTGAAAAGCTCTTGCTTCCCAATTGGGATTTGAGTTGATCACGCCTATCAATATTCTTAAAATTCAACTTTTCATTTACCACTGTGACATACACTGTAAATCATAAAAAAAAATATAAAGCTGTAGTTATCTTTAATTTAAATATTGCTGAAAAATTAGAATTTTCTCATCTATTCGAAGTACCAGTGTCAAAACTAGTTTTACTGATAAATTGATATTTCACCATTTTATTTCTTGCTTTCTACAATTTCTATTTATTTTTTAATTATAAGGAGTGATCATTCCAATTTTAACCTTATATTTTTTATTATTCATCCAGAACTCTGCCACACAAGGCATGCATTAAGTAAATCCTTTTATGGGACTGAAGGTTAAGCGCAGGTTATTTTCTAAAATGTCGGAATTTATTTAAGCAGAAAGCTAGAATTTATCAAGGAATTTATTAACCACGTATTTTTAGATTATTAAAAGTCAATCTAAATACAAATATATTTGATGAACAAATTAAGTCGGCATACATATATCAAATTTAAATCAATGCAAATCGTTAATTTTTTCGAAAAGAAAGAAAAACTAATATAGATACTGTAGAGCCTGATAAATAAAACATAAAAATGTATCTTAATATATGAAAGATATGGAAATAACGAACAGTATTCAATATAAAAGTCAATAAAACAAAACAAAATAAGAGCAGAGCAAACACGGACCTCTGAAACATCAGAGGTGGGTTTAGGTGTCATGGAGGAGTTATCATCCCCTGCTGACCGCTCACACATCTGCATCTTAAGTTTTTTCGTATGTCTATGGTCTGTACATGCTCAGCTATGTTAAGGACCGATATGGAAAATTTGACCTTTGCACCGTTTTAAAAATTGTAACAAAGCAAATGAAAACTTGTAGAAAATGTAATATAGCTATCAATAATGGATAGGACCGGACCGTAGTTATTACCAGTTATACCGCATGTATCAGTTGTTTGTCACGTAGCTTTAATGAAAATAGAATTGTTAAGCTGAATGTAGGAAATGAGGAAAGTGCAAGGGTATACGCTTGTTTTTAAGAAAAAAAATTGATACACATTAAAAGATGTTAATTTCCTCTACCCAAAAACTGCTAGGAGCTAGTCTGTGCTGTTTGCGAAGTACTGAAAATTTTGCCGAAAATGCTTGCAATAGCTGAAAATTTCAACTTCGCTTAAATCCTGTTATAAATAAAAATAATGTTATGCAGACCAGAATCAGCTCCCAGCACTTTTCAAAATAAACACTTTATAACCAATAAATATTCCAAATTTTAGCTCTAAGAAAATAGTCTAAGCCCTTGCACTTTTGATGTAAATCACATATACGCTTATCGTTTCACCAATATTTTCTACATTCCTTGTCCCTGTGCAGCTCCAATGCTACTAGATAAATTCATATTCTATATATAAAATTGTATTTAATAAATTGTAGGTTTTAAAAATAAGCGATGATATATTTATTTTAGCATTCTTGTAATTATTAAACCAGTGAATCTAGTCCTCCGTGTTACCTGTGCTGCGTCATTTCAAGGTTGTTGATGTCATATTTGATAAAAGAATTTCTTCTATTACTCGATTGTATTGCTATCAAGTATTGTAATTTTACAAGATTTTATAAATAATTGATAAAATAAATACTGTATACAGGGAAATTTTCGCCCCTTTTGCCCTATTCTCATTTGGGCGAATTTAAAACGGAGCGAATTCAAAGAATACAGTATAATTTCTTAAACAAAACTATGGTTGGACGAATTTAAAACGGGGCAAAATTGTTTGCAAGTGTGAAAGGGCGAAAATAAGACTGGGAGAAAATAACCCTGTATACAGTAATATCATTTTTTTTATTTAGGCATGATCATGTCGTTAATTAATTTTTGCGCCTTGTTAAATTCCAATGACATCATAATTAACCTTCCAATATGGTGTACAAGGAATGTGAACTCTGACCTTCCTTAACATAGCTGAGCGCGGTGAAGTACTTGATAAAATGCAAACCAAAGTCTAGTCGAGTGTTTTTAATAATCAAATTGTCACATGATATTGATAAACTGAAAAATATTTCATTAAGTTTATTCAATGGTTTACATAAGCATTAGCAATAATTCATAATGGATCAAATATTAATAAGTGAACGGATTAAGTTTCTCTGCCCTTATCGCCATCACGTGCGGAAAGTCTCAACGGGAAAGAATATTCAAAAGGTTAGGAAAGATAGATATAGAATTTTATATTTATAGATGTTATATTTGTTCCTATTGTTCCCATACAATCTATACGGAAAAAGTCTAACATTCCTAATGTTTTGCTGTGTGGGCAAAATCGATTTTTGACTGCTGCGTGAATGTCGGACCAGTCGATGAGATGTTGGTCCACGTACTTCACAGAATGGGTGGAGCTTAATCTCATTTTCATTCGTTGGGTTCAAGAGTAACGGACCTGAGGTTACATTACCAAAACAAAGTACAAAATACAAGCATGTGTAAAAAAAATTAAGATGAAAGGAACAGTAAAACGAAACATTTATTGACTGAGTTATCGATCAAAATGCGTTTTGTCGAACCTCGAACCAAACTATCTGCCTTTGGCCTAACAGCTTCAGGCAGACAGTGTGGTTCTTTGCTGTAAATGTTTAATATTGTAAGATGGTAAGATTGTGAGCGCAAGACTGATAACGTTAGTATATTAATTTCTTTCTGTTTCACAAATACTAAATAAATAAAATGAAATATATTGAGATATCAAATGAGAAGTACTAAATATTTGTTTGATATTATATATATAAGAGAGGATGAGAGAATTTTGTTTCTAGTAAGTTTATTTCTTCATGATCAAGTTATACGAGGGTTGTCCCAGAAAACATGAACATTTTCATAATCTTTTGTTTCACTAAGATTATGAAGTTAAAAATTGACATACATGAAGATAAATATTTTTTAAACACTGTCAAAAATTTTCAATAAAATATATCCAGAAATAACATTTTTCTCTCAGGTAACCAAATCTAATAAATCAGCTGTCAGCGCAACACTGACGACTTCAAAACGTAGCTCGTAATGTTTGTGAATTTGTTCTGTAATGAAACTCGTATAAGCATAAATTCAGCACTATAATCACATTTCTGGAAGTTACAAAGTTATGGATCTCAAATATAGGAGTGTGGCAAAAAGATTACGGAGTCAAGTCTTTTCATAGACTATTTCACAATCCGATCATAAAACTAAATGATATGTTTAAAAGCGATCTTCACTTAGGACTATGACGTTCTGCTCCTGTCTTTTCAGTTCGTTTTCATTTTAGTGGTATATTCTCTTCTATCGAATAAACAGTCAAGTCAACCCAAAAAAATGAACCTCTTTCCCAAAACTTATGTTTTTTTTTATTGTTATGATCTCTTTTTCCGTGTACAGAAATTATATTCCACTCAACATAGTGTTCCTTAATAATTTTGTGCTACACATTACCGCCCAACGTCATCATGTTTGACGATATCTAAATCAAAGTGCTTTGATATAAATATTCATATTTTTGTCATTCATGATGACAAATACTTGCATTTCTACACAACAGTACACCAAATTATGGAGTGTTTGTGTATGTGTTATTTTGTTAAATTTTACCTCCTTATAACCTGATAACAAAGAAAATTTCATTGATTATGTTATTTGCCAAAGTAAAAAAAAATTCCCGTGCGCCGACTACCGATATTTAACACCCTTTAAATGTTGTTTTCATATGCTTATGACAACACAGCCCTATAATATTTCGTCAAAATAACGAAATGATCACGATCAAACAGCTTCCAAAAACTATTAGTTTTGGTTGTATATAATATTCAAAATATTTAAAAAGCTGGTGCGTTTTTCTTGGACAACCCTCAAATTACGCTATAAACACTTAATAAGAATCATACGTATAGCGAAAAACATTGTTTATTAAATAAAGACTATTTTTCATATGTACAAATCGAAAAAAAATGATTATTAGAATATGGAATTTCTGAATTTTGAATATATTACATTGAAAGCAATGGAACCTGCAAAATGAAACGAAACTTATCAAACTTATCTTTACGAACCATATTTCATTTGGTACTGCATGAACAGCATACAAGGTACAAGATTTTGTACTTAAATGTCACTTGTTCTGTTTTATATTATCTGGCTAATTGTAATGTCAACCATGCCATTGCTTGCCTTGTATTCCGCTTTGTGTTTGTTGAATTTCACTTTTTATTTCATCCTTGCTTGTCCGAATCTTTGTACTTTGATTGAAACTGCAAAAAAATGATTCATTTCATTGTACTGTTCATTTCAAAACAAATAGTTTAAATAGAAATTTCAAAGCAAGATGTATTTTGAAAAATGCCTATTTTTTAATACATAGTTTTAACAATGTTCTCTTTTTTAAATCGTAGCTACTTACACTTTTTTGAATATCAAAACACCAACGAACACCAGAAACACAATCAGAACTACCATCGCAAAAATAACCCAGAGTATGTTCAAGATGTTCTTCCAAAATGATTCGTCTTCTAAAATTTGGATTCAAGTCAATCTTTTGCATATAATAACAGTTGAATGAAAAGCAACAGATTAATATTTCTTATCAAATAAATCTTGCGTCAAATTTCTTACATTTCTTAAACTTGGTTTAAGAAAACAAACTGTATTCATATTTGATTCTCTATTAATAGATTTTATACTATAAAAAAAATAATTGTATCTATTAATAAAAGACTTTGCGTCAACGGAATAAAATCAACGGGTGACAAAAACAAATACCTTTGCTATCCACATGACATTCTCCTGTATTACCTATATAGTAAGGAATGATTTAAGCTCATAAATATTTATTTGATAACTTAATTATTTGGAAATACATTAAATCTATTTAAAAAATTTCTTAAACTTTTATATATTTATCAGATTTCCAATAAAACGAAAATATATGTAAAATTAAATTACCAAAACAATATCTCTCAGGGCAGTTTGGTGTGGAGGTTAGATTGTATACTAAATACGAAGAACAATTCCGCACTTGTATATCAATTTCCCTGTCACAGGAACATTTATTTGTTTTCCCCAAATTTACACAGGCTTTCATGTCTACTGTTTTATCAGCAAGACTAGGCCCTAAGCCTAAAAAGAAAAAGAAAATGACTTGTACATGTAGATTAATTGGATGTTTCTTTGAAAGGGTCAGATTTTTCAAATTTTAATCATTTACCATTCAACCAAATAGGGGCTTCTGTTCCACAGCTGTCCCTTTCAACACATGATGTAGGCATTTCCACATCAACATTTCCCTTCATCGGTCGATACCAACTATTTCGCAGAACGGAGTCGCATAGTCTAAGCGATTTGTCTTGGCAACTAGTTGATCGATCTCCGGAAACAGGAAGATTGAGCCGATTTGTTTCCTCACAAGGGTCTTGAAAATAAAAATGTTTACAGGGTCATAAAATCTGCTAGTTCTACATGAAAGATTTTTTTTGGAAGAAAAAAAAATGATTTTTACTAACCTGGTTTTGAACATTCCATATTTTCTCCTTTGAATGAAACATAAAAATAATTCCATGAAAGAAAAACCATAGAATTAAAATGTATATAACTACATAACATAATGAAACAGAAACTATATACATGTACCTGTAGTTATCTATTCAAATCAATTATGACTTACCAAAGCAATAAGCTACATCACAACTATCTGGACGAGAGAAGTTGTATAAGTAAAAGGTTCCGCACTTCAAAATTTGCACTGGATACTGTTTTTTACATACATCAGAACCAGCATGCATGCATGCTTTTTTTGTTACAACTGTCCCATCAGTGGTAGGATGAGAGCCTTCAAAATAATTCATTTATTTTAAATTAGTGGTTATTAACCTACCCATGACTTTCATGTATTTCTTTACTTAAAATCTCATATTTTTATTCATAAATGAATGCTGCCATATTTTTTGTACCTTTAGGCAAGTACAGAGGGTAATTCGTTCCACAGTAAAACATTCTCACAGGACCCTCGGCCATTTTCCTGGGAAGTCTGTCATCATGACCTAATACTTTGTACCATTTATTTTGACCAGTTTCAATGTATCTGTCGCAAATGCTTTTTTCTCTTGTACGTTTGCATGCTGTTCCCCTCCATCCTCCATTTGGAAGAATGGAATGGTTTTCCTTGTCACAAGGATTGACAAAAGCCCCTTTAAGAGTAATGCTTTGGACGTTATGAACAAAAATCATCAAGATGTAAGGACAAAAAGAACGGAAATGAGCCTTACCTTTATCTATCTCTATAAGGACATAGAGGACAGCTAGAAGAAGGCGCATATTCCTCATCTTATTATCACATCCCAAATATTCTTGTTTGATTTCAACTCTTAGATATTAGATAGCGATATTACTCGTCAATATTTCGACACGCCTTCCAACTGATAACAGGGAAATCAATAAAAAAAAAGCTTAATGGGAAAATAGTTTAAAAGTTTTTCTTAGTCAGGAAGGAATCGGGTTCTTCAAAATGTTATTCTATACCCTGCTTTAAAGTATACTTGTCAATCAGATTATGACCAATAGGAATTAAGGGTTTTTTTTTATTTCATATGTAAACATGTATATATAGATAGACAAAACACATATTTTTTTTTAATTTGAAAAATGAGGCCGGTTATCTTAAGTTATCTTTTAAGAACAGTACTCTTTGGCAAATTCCTCTTAGCAGTGGGTTAGTCTCTGATTTTTCTCACTCTCTCTCTCTCTCTCTCTCTCTCTCTCTCTCTCTCTCTCTCTTGTTCTCTCGTACTCTTCCTATCTCTCTCGCTTTCTCTATCTCTTTTTTCTCTCTTTCTCCTTTTCTTTCTCTCATATTGTTATTTTTTCAGCTAATGCAGGAGACCCATGCTTGATTGCTAAAAGTCTTCCAAACTTTGAACTACGTTTGAAAGTTTTTAAAATTGATCCGCGAAGAGGAGATAAAGCTTTATGCGACAGATATCTCATTCAAGAACCCGGGGAATGGTTTCATACTTTAGAAAATAATGAAATGGTGAACAACAAAACCAGATTTTATGAATGCGGAACACATTATGGTATCTACATGCAAGGTATGTAATGAAATACAGTTTACTAAATAAAAAAGAAGATTTATTACAAAAGAACTATTCTTAAGGGGAGACAGGACACATGTCACATGACTAAAAAGACATATCACGTCATTCTAGGTGATGATATACATGTTAAACGTTGTTAAAATCAACAGTTCTTGTGTAATTTTATTCTAAATTCTGAAATTGTTTTTTAAACATTTAATTTTAGATATTATTATTCATATAATTTTTAAAGGTCTTGCCATCATTTAGATATTGTGATGTTGCCCAATCCACACATTTGTTTCTCTTCACCTTGCAGTCTAACGTCAGTGACGTCATAGATGTAGTGTTTGAATTCTCAGTGCAGCGAGATCAAGTATTCACACCCGTCATGATCAGTTTTATTTCATAATAAACATGTCACAGTCAATATATCGTGATAAATTTCTGAAGCAGATTTTTTTTAAATTAATATTTTTTCGTGTTTAGTAGCAGAGATTCTCTCTATTTACATAATTTTGAATGTTTAAATTTTCGTGTGACGTCACAATTGATTTCCCGCACGCGGAAATACAATTAACGTGAAGCGTTTTATCCATCTTCCCAAGTCAAGAGTTTCTGATCCGCTCCGCTCCACATAAACCCTTGACCGAATAGGCTAAGTTTGACGCCATCTAGTGAGATTAAACATTTTGAACTCTACTGACCTCTGCTATTAGCCAATCAGAGTAAACGAATTCAACAGAGATTTCGAGATAATATTGGTAGTCGGTAATAAATTCAATATAACTCAACTAAAGAGCTGAGACAAACCTTTAACTGGGCTATTTAATTATAAAGACGTTATCCTTGGGACTACAACTGGCGGGTTTTTCTGTTAACGATTTAGTTTCAGTTTAAATAAAACAATGATTTTGATTGGCTCATGCGTTTTATCATGCTTACGTCAAGTTCAATGATGTCCTGTGCAATAATGAGGTAAGCTTCATCCTATGATATATATGCAGTAAATAATTAGGATGAAGGACTGACATTCAATCGTAAATTTAGAAATATTTATTGACAGAATTTTTTTTCAAATGAGGATTTTGTCGTTGAAGCTGCCTTGAAAAACGCAGAAATTATCCCATCCAAATACAGTGGACCTTCCGATATCCGGACCCCAGATATCCGGATGTTTCAGTATCCGGACTATTTTTCATCGGGACAGAATTTTTTTTATGTTATATTGTTTTGTTTAACCAGTGATTCAGGTATCCAGACGCTTCACATATCAGGACAAATTCAAAGCGTCCGGATAAATGAATTTCCATTGTTCTATATTAAATTGAAGCAATTGTTTTCAGATAATTTTAACACTATGAGTATTATGAAATATTTGAGTATATAGTGTTATCTATCATAATTATCTTTTGTGCGTAAAAATTCGCATTATGGACTCTATTATGGGCCCGTAAAAATAAAGTATCTGAATTCCATACAATCTCTACACAGGGCGGTATTTGTGGGGCGATATCTTTTAAAATGTTTAGTACATATATATATATCAAATTAGTAATATAAAAAAAAATACGAAAAAAATTCATTGACAGGATTTTTCAGCTAAAGGCTTGTTCCTCCTTAATAATTTTGGCAATGTTTATATATCCCAGGTAGAGTAAACATGTACTCCTTATTAAAATGTCTTTTTATCTTTTCTTTTTTTATTTTTAATTTTGTTTATGATCAAAATTTTTAAAGATTTTTTTTTATCATATATTTGTACACATGTTAAATGTATGGCTATAATTTTGAAGGATATTTGGTATGCGCATTCAACTAATTGAAAGTTCAAAGTCCACGTGTTCATCTTTTTTTTTGAAAATATTTGTAAACAAAAAACATCCTCTTTAGACACTTAATGCAAAGAGCATACACGTATTGTGGGTACCCCAAAGCAAACCTATTTATGATTGAATGGATTTTTGAAAACAATAGCCTTCAATAAAAAGATTTTTCAAGATATTCTATATTATTGCTATACGGTGAACTTATTTTTTAAAATATAACGAAAAAAAATGTATAGCTTTCGATAACTACAATAATAATTTTGAGCTGTGGTCGAAAGTGAGATTTAATGATCGAAATTATTTTGTCTTTTGTCTATCGCCGTTGTCGTTGTAAACTTTTCACAATCTCAACTTCTTCTCCAAACTGCTAGGCTAATTCAACAAAACTTGATTCAAGTTTATTCTATTGAAGGGC
This sequence comes from Saccostrea cuccullata, assembly GCF_032062105.1. Taxonomy (NCBI): domain Eukaryota; kingdom Metazoa; phylum Mollusca; class Bivalvia; order Ostreida; family Ostreidae; genus Saccostrea; species Saccostrea cuccullata. Next base: position 116,599 of record NW_026922236.1, on the reverse strand, counting down.
CATGTATTCCACCAAGGGAACATAATAATGAAAAACCTAAATATTAATGGCATCATTGAAAAATCTATTGCTAAAATCGAATGGGCCAGGAAAGATGAATTTCTTCAAAGTAATCATCGTCAATAAGTCAATTAGATTAGGATTGCTAAAATTATGACCCCATTGGGTAGAGTGGGTCCACAATGGACGATAAAAAAATTAATATAGTAATGCACAAGAAAAATCTATTAAAATATTCTCAAGAACAGCATAGCCATGATTGGTCATATTTATTTAAAGGCCTCCTCAGGTGGTGTAAATTCGAGTGTGTTAAAATAATGACCCCCGGGGGTAGGGTGGGGCGACAATGGACGACCAAAGTTTTACATAGGCGAAAAACAGGAAAATCTTTAAATCTTCATATAACATATAAAGTAATATGACTAGTATATGGAAGCATCATCAGATAGTGTTGTTAGAGTTTGTTAATGCTCATGTGAGTCATATGGTTTCTTGGCCTCTTGTTATAATATTTTATTTGTGATTACTATAACTAACTTCAAAGTTTATGCTACAACATAGCTGAGTGCATGCAGACGCTGTCTCAGAAGCTATCCATTGAATTTCAATTACAAAATATGATCGTATTTGTTTTACATAACAAAAGCCTTTTACCATATATATTATATTTTCGATATTTCAGGCGATCCTCCAACAAAAGAAAATGAAGTTGTTACACGCACAGCGTGTGTCATTCCACACTGCACAACAAAATATACCATTAAAGTCAAAAAATGCAATACTTTTACTGCTTACTATTTACCAAGACCTACGTCATGTGATCAAGCATATTGTTTTGGTAGGTTTTCATTATGATATTATTTTGCAAAGGACCACACTTATACTTATTTTAATTATCTCTTCCTTATTATATTTTCAAATTTTGATTTTTCTATCATAGAAATCAATTCTAAACCCACTGTCAATGAAAGTATAATAAAATTTTCTATTTCATTGTTTGTTTGTTTTTTCAAAAAGTTTTTACTTGTTTTATGCCAGTTTGAAAAATTACAAAAGGAATATATCCATTTGATTTAAAAGAAATCCGAAAAGATTTTGGTTAAAATGAATACTTCTTTTAAATTATATCTTTTCATCTGGAGAAGTATGAATCTTTCATAATAATTAAACATCAGAAAAATATTGGCTAAACCTTAACTCATACGACATCATTGTTGATAATATGAACTTAAATAGATATTTGATATCAAAGTTGGTTTAAAGTATCTTTAATTAAACGTAAACAATATAAACGTAAAAACTAAAAATAAAGTGGGATTTATTCTTAAATGTATAAAATATGTGTAAATTGTTTGCACAAGCTTTCCTTATTTATATTGACATTGAAATTTATAAAAAAAATTAAAAAAAATAGTTTTCAATAGATAATTGAGATTTGGTTATAGTAAGAATTGAAATGCAGTCAATAAACCAGATATGATAAATTAATTGAATTACCTTAAGTTTAGCTGAGAACCTGTTCCTTGCTAGCAGATGATGAAATCGGTATTAATGAGTAAGTGTTTCATTATTATAGGCAAAGTCTCAAACAAAATCATCTGTTACATACACAACAAGGAATCCATATCGCTCGCTATTTTGCTTTTTTTCTTCTTTAGATCTTGATACGTCAAATAAGACGTCAAATGAAAAAAATTTAAGAAAATGCGCTTCTGCAAACGTTAAGACAATTTCGCACAATCAATACAATGAATGACAGTAATGTCTGTGGGTTTTTTTTTCTGATTGACTCTTACCCACTGGATGAAATTTAATTCAGTTTTTGCTTTATCTCTATTACGTACTTATGTTCATAAACGTGAGAGTTAAATTCCTTGTAACACATAAATTAATTTTTTGAAACATATTTTAGAGTCGTTGACATAGATTAGTTAATTAAAAATACAGGGCTAATTTTATTAATATTAGGTTTTCTCATTCTTATAATTCCGTATGTCATTGATGTTTTGGCATTTCTTACAATGTAGGGAGTGCCTCATTATATACTGAAAGGAAAAAGAAACGCATAATAGCATAATAGTATTTCATCAAATGTCTGTGTTTTTTTTAATCTGATACTGTCAATCTCAAGGAAACATTCTGTACGTGAAAGTCTCAAGTCTTCCTGAATCAGGAAAATACAATTTTGTGCAGTGTAGATCTCATGTAGAAGTCTGACATGTTTCCGTATATCATTGCAGAATTATTGCTTCTATGTTTTATTTACAGGATTCGGAGTTAATGGTAAGTTCATTGTAATTTAAGTCTCTCTCTCTCTCTCTCTCTCTCTCTCTCTCTCTCTCTCTCTCTCTGGTATAAACAAAAAATGTTGGTTTACCTTATTCCTCTTTTACTCACATTAGGTATTTTGTTTGAAATCTACATGAATTGTTTTATCATAAAAAATTACATAAGGAAAGTTTGGGTTCTATTTTATGTGATGACGACAGTCTTAGAAACTCTGCAAAAATGATGACGACTAAGTTTTTCCCGATAATTTGTCAAGGAAAATAGGTTTTATTTTTTTAACCGATATTCTTATATAATTAATTTGTAGAAATGTAAACAGAAGAATATGCAAATCGTTTTTTATGCAAACAGTATTTCATCATTTTTCTTAACTCTCCTATTATATTTAAAAAAACAAAGTTTAAATTCTTCTTTTTTTTAATTCCAGTTGTAAATGCAGGTCATGTGTAAAAAGTTTGATTCATTTTATTTATTTACGATCGTATCACAAAATTCATGTGAGAGCTACCTGCTCTGTACAATTTGTCAAAAAGTTAGTTTAAAAGTAACCTTTGCTTAAGAAATAAAATGAATTAGTAAAACCTACAAATGAAATAATTCTATAGACTGAATATACCGTAATAAAATTGTTTTATATGAACTTAATTTTTTTAAAGGTATTGCACCGAATAAAACAACGGAAAAACCATCCGTTGAACCTAAGCTTGTTAAGGTTAAAGGCAAAACAGTTGATGACGAAAGTTATCAGAAACTCGTCTTTCAATGTAAGTTTAGGCCAATCAGAGATGATGTCAATAGAGTGCTTTATAAGGTGTTCTGGTACATCAACAATCATACTTCAACCATTTTTGCCAGCAAAGCAGTTCCTGAAAGTTCATTATCAGAAACATTTCTAGAGGGTAAAACAGGACTAAATTCAATCAAACTTGGTGTAGAGGTAAGAAATTCAAAAATGTTTTCAAATGAATTAACTACGTGTAATTATTACTGAAATTGGCGTTATGCACATTTATAATTTCAAACAAGTCGTCATTAGCATGGCATTTAATTTATGATCACCCATAAACTATGAATGACACAATTCCTGAAAAATACATGTATATTCTGTTTATCTACAGATTTCCTGTAAGGTTCGTCTTTATTATGATGCTCAAGGTCCACCAGGCCCATCCTCTGAAAAAAGCCAACATTTCTTTGCTGGAGTTCAGGTACAGAAATGATATTATTACGTTACAAGCCGTTTTTTACACATCTATTAGTCCATTTCTAATCTTTCATTTTACATGTACATGTAAGGTTGTAAAGTTTTCCCCATGAACTGGTTTACTGTGTCAGACCCGAAACAAAAAAAAGGAATTTTCCTCACAGAAACGATCTAAATTTACTGCGTGCGACACGGTAAAAATCATACAACACAGTAAAAATTATCCGACACAGTTACATCCGTGATAATCAGAAAATATTTTTTCTCTAACTAAAACTCGTATCAAGCGAATCTGTCGCCTTTCATCTGAAAAGCAGAGCGCTTAATCATCTCTTAATTAAGGCACATGGTCTTGCTTCACCCTGTATTATCAATTGCCACCTATTCTTTCGCTGGACTTGACGCATTAAAGAACAAACACAAATTTTAAGTCAATTGCATTTTTAAAAATATCATTCTAAAATTAATTAAATATAATGGTATGCCTTTACTTCAGAACCACAGTGACATATCTGCTAGAGTTATGTTGGCGCTGTCAATCAAACATATCGTATACCTCAATCATTTAATTAATATAAATTAATATGAATATAATTATATAATGTATAACTGCATATGGACTATCTCTACTTCATATAAAATATATTTAGTTGAAGCACTTGTTAATATAAATTTTAACACCGATAAATGTTCCCCTTAATTAATTATGTGTTTGCATAATTATAAATGAATATATAAATATTTATAATTACCCCGGGGTTCTTATGGTCGGTTCAGGTTCAGGAGGAGTGAAATGAAAAAAAGTAAAGTTTACATCGTTTATTGGAAAAACTAACGATCTAGAAATAAACAAATCAGGTCCTAAAACAATATAGCTATAGTTTTCATCCTCTCAACATGAGAATTATATCTGATTATAGAGAATAAGCTCCAAAATATAAAAATTTCAATAACTCATACTGAGACTTTTAACAACGACTGCAGCTCATGATCTACATATATCACACGATAGAAAAATACCCTTCAAAATTATCACATGATCAAATTCTTTGCAATTGACTATAAGTAAACAATACAACGATCGGCAGTACAATAACTTTATTTCTATCCTTCGATCCATAAATAAGCAAGACTTTACATGTATCCACCAATGTTTATAAATGTGTAGCCCTTCGATGACAGAGGGCTTAAAGTATGAGGAGAAATTACTACGCATATCGAAATTAGTAATTTTGAAATTAAATTTATGCAGTATGCTCACAAATATGTGTAGATGGCAGTTTATATAGCTTACACATGCATGTATAAATATTTACATTTCAAATATCTTTGTCCGAGATAAAATTACACATAGTAAATATACTTTATCTCTACACAAATGTACATGTGCTGGTTCATTGATAGGCGCGGTTTTAAAAACATCACGTGCGGGGCGGGACAAATAGAGGCAGAAGCGGGACTTAGAGCACGTGGATTGGTGGAATCAAAAGCATGTAAATATATGGAATAAATTTTTGGATTCATAAAGATGATAAATTGATTAGCTTGCGTGATAATTTTATGCATGTACACCTTCTGCGTTCATGCAAATTAGCCACTTGATTGATCACTTCATAAAACCAAAAATTAAACATTTATTTATTGCCCACGTGGCGCAGTGGTTAGAGCGTCTGCTCTAGAGTTGCAAAGTAAGGAGTCGATCCTTAAGTCGCGGGTTCGAATCCCACTGCATGACGTAGAGACAGGTCCTTCAGATGCAACCGTATAAACCGAGGTCTCTTGCTGGCACTAAAACGATCCCTCACTGCTCAAAGGCCCCAAGTGCCGATCAAGTAAAAGACAAATTATTTAGTTCTCCAGCGGCAAGTGATGGTGTCTTCATATGAGTGATTAATTCTAGAGAGGGACGTTAAACAGCATACAATCAATTCTTAAGTAAACACATCACTGGAGAAGTGTGCATTTATCGGTATTTAAATATACTGAAAGGAAAAAGAAACGCATAATAGCATAATAGCGAAAAATATTTAACTATGTGGCCGAAAATTATGTTAATTGGTCAGATGTGTATTTTAGTTAATGTGCACTAAAATCGATGGTCAATATTACTCAACCATGAAATGTATGGTGTCACGTAGGGGAAGTGATAAAAAGCCGAATACACGTGCATGTTGATGATGACAATTTTGTGATCACATTATGTAGTGCCAAGAGATGCATTAGAGTTATAGACATCGTTTTCCGATATTTGCAGTCAGTATAAATTTCTTGCAATCATGGTATGGATGACGGAAGTTACATAGGGTCTAGTAATTGAGTTGCATAAGTGAATAAAAAGGCAACAACATGTTGCTGTGCAGTTTGTTTTTAACTTTTCAACCAAAAAAGTTTTTTCGGTTGGCAGAGCCAACCAACCATGAGGGTGACGTTGGCGCGTAACAACGTCACATCAAGATAGGACTTTTCATCATGCTACCTCGGTTATTGTCAGGTCATTATCACTGAAACCGATATTTTTAATGTAGGCAATCCTACTCATATTTCAACCCTAATACTAACAGAAACTCTCTGCTCTAATTTGGTACGCAAGCTTGGCAACTTTTCGTCTATTTTACTCTCACACGCGCATGTACGCGCCGTATGCGTATTGTTTTTAGCATGTTCACGCTGAGAAAATGTAGCCAGTATTTGTCGATACTTCCTTACAAACATTCACGTGTACCAAATCAGCTAGATTCTGTAAATTCTATCCTAAATCAAAAATTCGTGGGATTCACTGGGCGGGTGGATTTGTTAGCTTTGGAATAATACAGCTACTTTTAGTCATTAAGACTACCGTCGGAAGGCTTTAATGTAATCCTTGAGAAAGATAAATGCTCTGTTGAACTCAATGCACAAGAAAATCAAGGCTGTTACTGATGCGCAAGGGAGATGATGAGAATTTTTATTTTAATTTTGGGTGGTATCGACATATCAATTTCAATAACTCAGGAATTATCGGTCAAAGTCACACAAGATTTCGGTTACTTGTTGTTTAAAGTTGAATTAAAATGATTGATAACAATACTGGAAAACATATTGGAAATAAAAGTTTTAATTTTATTCTAAAGTTTATTATGCGTTTCTTTTTCCTTTCAGTATATATTAACAAGTGCTTGAAAAAAATCAGTTCTATATTAAGTTAAAAAAATATATATACGAGGGTCATTCAAAAAGGTCATAGACTTTTGTCCTAACTTTTTTATTAATGGTCATATCCAAATTTGGTACACATACAGGGTGTCTCAAAACATGTTTACACTTTTAATAATCTATAACTTTATCAAACAAAAAAACATTCATAAAGATATTTTGTCAACATTTCGTGTATTAGCATACACTTTATCTTACAAACTTTCTAGAATTTCTGTTAAAGAGTCAGGTACTTATGATGTACTTATGACGTCATCATATTTTTAATATGGAACCTTCTTGAGAGGAGCTGGTAGAAATTGTTAAACTTTTCTATCGGTCTAAAATTGCTACTTTATAGTCATTAGTACCATGAGAAAACAACATCCTGCAATTAAAGTGCTCAACAGAATATTAATTTACAGATTTGTGAAGGGGTTTAAAGTTAAAGGCACCATTAATGACACATGACTTAATTCTGGTATTAGAAGACCAAGGAAAGTTCGATCCAAATAGAACATTAATACCATTGATAGAATTACTAAATTTCACAAAAATCCCTTAGAGTGGTCCTGTGTGAACCATATAGCACCTTTGGTGAATCTAGTGTTCATAAAATACCCAAATTTGATTTTAAAATCGATTTTTACAAGTTAAGTGTAATACAGCATTTGCAAGAGACAGAAATTAGAAGTCGTTTGAGTTTTACCATTGAATTTTAATTAGACCCGATTCTGAAAATTTAGCAGATGCATGGTTTTCCGACGAAGGCCACTTCCATTTTAACAATGTTGTTAAAGAGAACATAAATTTTATTATTTGGTTAAACCCAATTTTGATGAGGAAAAACTTCTGAATTGTTTTAATGTTACATTTAAATCTTGGTAAATAAAAAAAGAATTCAGAAATCGTGTTCAAACAATGTTAATTTAAAGGGACGTCATTTGGAACATGTTTTAAAATGACATATGTTTTTCTAAAGAAAAAATATAGATGATTAATAAAGAAAATGTGACAAATGTATGCTCTACAAAAAATTTATAACAATTTCATTATGTATTTTAAATTTCATTACTGTAACTTGAGGCAAATTTTTTTTATAATGGTTTAAAAGTGTAACATATGCTTTGGGACACCCTGTATTTCAACAACAAATAAAAAATCATTTGAGTTTAAAAAATGGAATACACTGTAAACGTTTTACATTTGGTTGTGTATTCTTTTTAGCGCTTTTGGCGAAGTGAAACTTCCGCTAATTCAAGTACAACGCTAAATGTCTTGCACATATAGACATAAATAGGAACACTGAGAAATGCGCTAAATCAAATCTACGCTAACTTGTTCAAAAATCAATTTCCGCCAAATATCGTACACGCTAAATATAATACATTTACAGTATCTTCATATTTATAAAGATTAACAAAGATTTAGAACAGCAAAACTAGGGTCAAGGAGCAACCTGAAAATTTTTACTCTATAGTATCTATAGCTATACCTCTAAGGAATGGAGCTGAAACAAAATAAAATTTACATGTTTGAATTAAGTCTTGCTTTGTTACCTAAGATGCTATCAGGTAATGTAATATATCGCTCCGTTTAAAAGATATCAGTTTCTAAATACATATGGACTTGATTAAAAATGCAAAATACCATGACGTTAGAGGACGTCACGGAGCAGCGAGTAGCAACAAAATTTTGTTTGCATTCGGGAAACTTCTTTCACAAACTTGGAAAAAATCTATGTAAACCAGAAAATGTTTGAAAATAAGCCATGTATTTGTATAAAATGGAAAAAACAATTTTTGGGTGGTAGCGAGATTGAATCGGACGGTGGATGGTCTGCAAATAAACAGGTTATAGTTTAAAATCTTGTCAAAAGAGTTAAGAAGGTCATTAAATGTAATGTGCGCTTCACTGTTGCGAAACTAATAGAGTAACGCGGTAAAGAATTAAAAAACACTGACAATCAAGTTCAAGCTACCGGTGTTTGCATATTTGTTAGCAAACTAGGTATCATTTGTTATGGATATGTTTTTTATGAACGAGGAAGACGCTACAAGCCGTGTATGAAATTAAAAAGCAAAGTAATTTTCAGAAACTTTCTCGACGGTGCTTTTGACGTTACAATGTTCGGTAACCGTACATGTAACAAAACATATTGCTTTAAAAATTTGCTAACATTAATGAAACTTCACACTTCGACAAAATAAATGTTTTTATTGGAGAAAATGTGTTGATTTTAATTTTTTGATAATAACGTGACGATGAGGAACATTGTCTACGTATTTATTAAATTACTCTCGTATATATGCAGTTGCATATCATTGATAATTATATGTACGTTGATTTGAAAAAAATATTCTGATAGTTTTGTTTCGTTTTCTTTCAGTAGGTTTCGCTTTGATTATGTTTCGTTTCGGTGGGTTTCAGTAGATTTCGTTTCGTTTCAATTAATTTCGCTTCTTTTTTTTCGATTTGCATTTTACAGGTAATTTTTAAAAGAAACACAGAATTTTTTTCTAATTCCAAAAACTTTTATATAAATCGATCAACTGACAAATAACATGACAATTTTTTTTTTTTTTTTTTTTTTTTTTTGACTTTTAAAGATGGTCAGAAGTTCGATTGTATCAATTAGAATTTCATTTGCCTTCAGTGCATGTATTTGAATTATATTTGTATTTACAAAACTATCAATTCAGAATTTAATACACGTACAACTTTTTAAGTAGTAATTGACGAATGTTATATTCTTTTTCAAAAATCGTACAAATTTTGGGGTGGGTGGGGGGAGTAAGTTTCAGTTATAGTTGTTACACTAAAATATACTCAACAAAAAAAGAAACGTATATTCAGATTAAACATGATAATCTAAGTTTTAAGTTAAAACCTTAATTTTTAAAAGTGATTTTAGAGTGTGTTGTGATAAAAATCTAACATGTCCTATGTTCCAAATTGAAAAGTTAAGTTGACTTCATTGACGTCGCCTCCAAATTCTAAAGACATACGTCTTAACCAATCCATATGTCCTTTGTGACCTCTCAGCGCTAGTGGATTTCCAATGTACGGACGTCGTGCACGAATACTAGCTCCTCTCAGTATCTTGCGAACAATTTTTTGCACTTTATGCTGATTTTAGCAGTTTGTACAGCAGTTATGAGGCAATTGCGCAGATGCTGAAGAAGGATCTGACGGTCGTTTTTTGGTGTGGTAACTCGCAAACAGCCAGTTCTTGGTCTGTCACTCGTGTTCCTAGCTGGTGGAGACGTGCTGCAAAGCTGATTGATGTACACAAAATGCAGTTGCAACTTCCTGTGGGGTAGCTCCGGATCGTATCATTGTTAGAGCCTTGTTGCCTTCATCTTCGTTTAGGCGTGGCATTGCAGCATCAACATTGCAATCAAGGCATAAATATGGGTTCAATAGGAGTGTTTATTGTTTCTCTAAATCCCAAATTTCATTGAAAATAGACCCCCGATTTACAAGAAATCATCTAAAACACCATTTTCATAATTTTGATCAATCAAGGGAAATTATTCAACAATTGGGTTTTAAAAGCCCGGGGTGTACTTTAAATAGGTTACAGGTATCCAATGATATAAAGATAGTTGTTCCATATTAAATAGATATAGCCCTTTGATGAGGTCGATCCATAGATATATCGACTTCACTGAAAAGCATATCGACCGAGGTCAATATGCTTTTCGGTGAAGTCGATAAGTCTATGGATTGACCGAATTACAGGGCTACATTTGTTATATTATTTTTTACATAAATTGACAAAACAAAATTTGAAAATAATGGGAACAAGGCATAAGTGTTTTTTCCCCTTCAACGCTTAGAGACTAGAGATCAAAATAAATTAATCTATTTAATGTTCATGTGTTACCTTTATGTTGATGGAGTAATTTATTTTTTCAAAATACTTAATATCTTTGATTACGTTTTGTATCAATTTTTGACAAACTTATCCAATATGCTTAAATATAAAGTAGATCCTAATTCAAGGATTCAAGGCATTGTAACGTCTCATCAATTAAGGAACATGAAAAAATAATTATAATGGAAGTTGTAGTAAATATTTTTTTTCAGATACATCAGGTCATACTTGATGAGTTAATCAGTACTATTTTTGTTTTACAGAAAATTATCGCCATTGTAAGAAACATCAAGTCGATATGCATTTCGGATTCTAAAAATAGTAACTCAAGTCTTTATGCTGTTATATACTTAATCATATGATTAAATTTGAGCCAATCAGAGAGCTTGGAATAAATGAAAAAAATAATACACTGTTCTAAAAATCTTTTTGGCTAGTAAAACAATATGCGTTTCTTTTTTGTTGAGTATATATTAGCTATAGAGACATTCTTACTGTTCTCAATAGTCAACAACGTATGTATGTCTATACCATTATTGTAAAGAATTACTTATTTTTATTTTTTTATATTAAAGTTTGTATATTTATGGGGGGGGGGGTTAAATTTATTTACATGAGTAGTCGCTGTGGTTCAGTTGTAAATGTGATCCCGATATAACCGTGATTAATAGAGTTTCGCGTGAAGTCTGCAACACAGTAAAATTCCAAATGTTGGAGAACTCTGTCAGGAATGTATCATTATTGGAAATAATTAAGCGCGATCTAAATGCATAGATACGTGTTATATATAGATCACCTCCCATTGATGTTAAGAATTTTGATTTATAACACTTGCATGACGTGGTTTTAAGTCTTTTACCAATTCAAAGCTTCCATAAGAGATTTTTCTATTCCATTCTTATTATTATTGATATACCACATTTTTATAAATTGACACCAAAAGGAAAAAAATGAAGGACTATAAAGTTTACCAAATGAATGCAACTGAGACCACTGAAAACAGATCATAGTTTATGTTATGAAATAAATTTAAAAATGTAATTAATAGTAATTCATAATATTCATAATATTTCTTTAAATATTACTGTTGTAGCCTTTGAAACGGTCCTACACAATAATAAGAGGAGACAAAAAAGAGTCGCACATTGAATTCAAGCTTACAGTGCCATTTGGTTGTACGTTCTTCAGCCCCACGGATACCGACCCTTTGCCGTGTTCCCTTTCTGTAGAGCTTACAACGCCTGATTATTTGAAATGCAGTCAAGGAATTTATGCAGTTAATATGTGTGGGAAAACTGTGTCAAGTCTTACCTGGAATCAGACGCAAAGTATTGCGATACACCATAAAGACAACAACAATTATAGAACCGTTAAAACGTTTGAAGTTCATCTGAAAACAAAAGTTAGAGAAAACGGTGGAACATTTTGGGATGCTGTTGAAGTACCAACGATATATGTAAGAGATTATATTTATCATATAACGTACACTTGATATTTTGTAATCACTAGTAATGTGTGTATTCTGTACACAAAGGCAAAATAATTTTTAAAATTATCCTTCATTCTTTAACTTTTGTGAATCTTACAGATAAACGTCATAGAAGGATCTGAAAGATGGAAAGGGTTAACATGCGTTGCTGTTAGCGATCCACACATGACAAGTTTTGAAAATAAGTAAGTATATCTTCTTTTTCTCGAATTCTAGATACAAGATTAAGTTATAATTATACATGTACATTTTTTTTAAACTGTTATTTTCTTTCAGACATTATGATAGTCAAAACCCTGGAACCTATACACTTTATAGAAATATGGATGAAGCAGGAAACGTAAACGAGGTAGACATACATTATAAAAATGAATAATTATGTTATTTGGGTAACGTTCATGTAATACAAAAAAGACCCGGAAAAAAATTGAAACTATTTTTATTTGATGAAGTCATGAACATGGAGACTGGAAAAATCGAGCATAACAACAATTTTAAGAAGAAAGATTCTTTATCCCAATTTATTTGGTACAACTTTTTCTGAATGATTTTAAATCTATATATTTTGAACAATGGATCAAACGTGTTATATTGTACATTGAATGTGAAGGAGGTTTTTTTTATGAAAATGGTGAAATTCATCTATAAAGAATATGAAACATATTTATATTTTTAAAAAGTTAAAACAACATCTTCTGTGAATATACATCTATTATGCTCCAAGAGACACTGCCGCCTTTTTAAATCCTAAGCAATTAAAAATATCAACAACAATCATTATAATGACTTGTTTTTGTTATGAAACAATAGTTTTATGTCAATTCTACTTCTCGTTCTCGTCCAGTGAGAATTTTACAATTCAATCTATTAGAACAAGTAGAATACATATTTTTAAAGAGATGATTAATTATTATGGGAAAATGTATACATTTCAAAATTCAATAAAGATATAGTGAGTTATGCAATGTATCAGGAGGATAGTAAACATCTTTCGTGTAAATGATAACTCATAAATCGGCACTTAGTTGGTCATTTTTAACACTTGAGTAACCTGTCCTTAAAACACAACATCGTACACGTCAATTATTAATAATCATTTTTTTTTTAAAATAATTTAATTAAAGGTATGCATAAGTTATAATCTTTTTGGATAATTTCATGTACCTATAAATCTATCTATGAAATGTTTTACAATATGTGCAACTTGAAAAAATTAGTTGAAAGGCCTAGCATTCCTAATTGTACATGTATATCCAACACATGAGGGACTAATTCCTTGTGTGCGCTAGCTTGGAGGCAATACTGGTCTTTTAAAAGACCCATTTTGCTACCCAGATTCAATGTTTTTCGACATTAAAACTGCATTAAAAGATAAAAAGAATGTTATGTAAGTATACATATGATGCATATTGTTTTCTGTAGAAGAAATACATGAAATATATTCTTATAATATTTGATATGGAAATTAAAAAAAAACATCTCTTTTTAAAAATGTAAAGAGGTGTGTCTCTAAATTAGAAAGATATCTCTTCTAAAGCTGTTAAAGAAATATCTTACTTTAAGAGATATCTCTCTCGCTTAGAGATATTTTTTCTAAAGAGAGAGAGAGAGAGATTATAAAAAGTTTAAAGTTAAAAAAAGATATCTTTTCATGTAAAGTAAATTCATCTTAGTTAAAGATATAACTCGAGAAAGCAAAGGGATACTCACTTTTATTGAAAGAAATTAAACTTTAAAGATGCTTTTTCTATCGAATAAATAGTATAATGTTTTGCCACATGGTACATTTAATAAAATTTGTTTACTGTAATGTATAATAATAAATTCAGTATCCAATACAGTAAAACTCGTTTAGAACTAACACGAATATAGTGAATTCATAGAATTAGCAAAGTCATCTAGGATCCCCAGCTATATATATTTAATGAATTTCTTATATGGTTATAACGAATTACGGATACAGTGAAGTAATTTCATAGGTCCCAGTGACTTCGTTATAACCGAGTCTTGGTGTATTGTAGCTGTTGTATTTTTTTGTTTACTCTGCTTTCAATTTGCCATTTTCATGTGTGTTATCGTGTACACTTTAAAAACAAAATTAAAATGATGTTTACTTTAATGCTATTGATGCGATAAAACTTATTTAAGATTTTTATGTTTGTACTTTAAGATCCAGATGAAGGTCACATCTTGTTTGCTTGTTAAAGGACACATGAACCAGTGCGCTTGCGCAGTTGCAGTTAGGGCGGCATCAGATATATTTGTAATAGACAGATGTCCGAAAACATCCCCAAGAATATTAGGATTCCAAAGCTGTGTTGAGGACATTTTACATGTCATTAAAAATACCAATGATGAACATCAATATGAGGTATTTTAATTAAGACAACTTCAAGAGTACTGTGCTACAATATATTCGAGAAGAAGTGGTGTAAATCAAATATGGATACTTATAAATTTTCAGGAACTTTTGAAAAATTGGAAATCACAAAATTTTACCAAAATAAATAATTTGAAAACTAACGACTCTTCAACATTAAACACAACCGATCCCTACAATAAATTAAAGTCCAGGCTTTTTGACATGATTGACAGCTGCTTTTTTCAATAAAAATGGAACTAATAAATTTACCTACCTTGTCATAAGTCATTTACAAAATTATTTTGTCAAACAACATTCTGCTTGTACACACAAGTACTCTGAAGTTGACATAAAAAATGCTCGAGTTTCTGATTGACAAAATCGATGTGGTTTTTGGAGACCAGTTCTTTCAATAATCTATTGAAATTCCTATGGGTACCATTTGCCCCTGTTGTTAAAAGACCTAGTTTTGTATTCATATGAAGAGAAATTTGTCCAAAATCTTATACTTGAGAAAACGAAAACATTTGCTGTTACCTTCAACTCGACATTTAGATATATCGACGATGTATTGTCAATTAACAATGGTTATTTCCATTCTTATGTCGATACGATATATCCCGGTGAGCTTGAAATAAAAGATACCTTTGAGTTTGACACATCTGTTTCACATTTGGATATATTACTTGAAAAAGACGTAAAGAGTCATTTTACAATAAGCTATATGATAATCATTATGACTTTAATTTTTCAATCGTCAACTTTCCTTCTTTATGAAGCAGTATACCTTGATCATCTGCATATGGAGTTAATATCTCTCAGTTGATTCGCTAAGCAAAAGCATGCTCTACGTATGTACAATTTTAAGGTTGATACAAAGACCTTCATTGCATCAACCGTAGAACACGAAATGATGACTTTAAACCAATACATTTCATCAATGAGTCAAATGCTGACTGACGTTTTTCATATTATTTGTTAGTACACACAGAATTGACGACAGATTTTTCAGTTATTTCCCGATCATGAAAAGGAGCACACGGCGAGTGTGATCGGTCGGCAGGGGATGCTCACTCCTCCATGGCCCCTGGTCCTACCTCTGAAGTTTTGGAGGTCCGTGTTTGCTGTGCTCCTATTTTGTATTGTTTTATCATGTTATCTCCATATCCTCCATATATCATTGGTAGAATAAAGTAAATAATAAATGTGAACTAAAAGTTGTGACGCCTGAACGAAATTAATTCTCCAATGTATTCAAGTTGTAAAGTCTTTCATTGTTATTTTTTAGATTCATTTTCCCTCCAAAACATATATGACAGTACGATTTAGTACAATGGGAGATGCAGATACACTCGAATTAAATGTATATCCGTCTCCAGCTGACGAAAACAGGTCTGAAGGTCTATGTGGTACGGTTGGAATTGGGGCATTAAGAACGCCAGCCAAGGAGAAATCAGCTGTATCTATAGACACATTTACATCCTCTTGGTTGTAAGTTTGAGATAGTCATTTTCATTAATTTCGAGACATAATAAAATTGGTTGATTTCTTTATGAATGAAAAATATTAACATCATAACATAGTTTTTAATTAGCCAAACAGGGAATAACGAATAAATCAATTTATCCCGCTTCAGACAAATTTGTCGATTACTGATTGGATAAAAGCTAATCACATGACGCCCTGAAATTTTCCGTATTACGTCTCCGTTTGCATATTATATCTCCGTCTAGGCGTAATATGAAAATCGGGCACGCGATTCCGTTCGAAGCGTTGTTATTGTAAATAAAAATGGCGGCTAAGAAACGGTTTACGTAGGTAATTTAGTTACATTTCTTGTTACTGTAATGATATTTTATGTTGATTGTTATTGGATTAAAACTTAATATTTTCTTAATATGCACAAATATTTTTTTTAAAACGAAAAAGGTCTTTAGCGGGATAAATTCGTTACACAGTCAGTTAGTGACCTAATACGGATTCATACAGGGTGTGAAATGGAAATCCGTATTGGGACTCGGCTTCGCCTCGCCCAATACGGATTTCCATTTCACACCCTGTATGAATCCGTATTAGGTCACTAATTGACTGTGTAACTAATAGTATTATGGTACAGGTAAATGACACTTTACAACAGTCTAGTGCCAACATATCATCGCGAATGTGCATATGTATGTGTGTGTGTTAGTGTGTTAGTGTGTTCGTTACCTTGTGGGCAAGATTGACAGAGAACCTTTGCATTAACCATTCTCAGCGTTTACATACTTGTGTGGCAGTATAAAAGGACGAAGCCTATTAATTTTCAAGTTCAGTGATGAAATATTTCTTCAGATATCGCATTTTCACTGTCTCGAAACCCTGACATTTTATGTACGAGTTGACAATAATCATTATCGCTAGGGAACCAGTTTAAAAGCCGTGTCGAGTCGGTGGGAACCAGATTAAAAGAATTTGATGAACGTCGCGGTTTCATTACCAAATTCCAACAGGTGTCTGGGAATTTGGGTGCACGTTAAATTGAAAGTGTGTGTGTTGGGGGGGGGGGGGGGGGGGGGCTAAACCAACAAAAAAGGTAAACCCCAATTTGCAATGCCTATATAAATTGTCTATATTTGCAAAAAAGTGGGAGGCTAAGCACCCCCCCCCCCCGGTTCCGACGCCTATGCCACAAGTTCAAATAAACTCTCGATGTACATTGTTATTTTTCATTACGAAAAAAATGCATATTGCCTGGAACTGTAAAATATACTAATTAGGTAGGTAAATAATTAAAATTACCGAAACTTGTACATGTAGCATACGTGATATGTTTCTACTAGGTAGAAGGGAAACTGCCCAATTACGTATACACATTATGCCCCCAACCCCCTCCCGACTTAAATGCTGTGCAATTTCATTTTTGTTAAAAATAGACACCCCCACCCCCTATAATTTTGTTAAAGAAATAAATAGAGCTGAAAAACAATTTAATACCTTATATTAAACTTTACTACCCAAAATTAGGTATCAATGTTATGCCCCCCCCCCCCCTCCCCAACCAAGACGCTTTGCACTTTGCATTTTGTAAAAAGAAAAATTGGATCAACAACAACACTCTTCTAATTATTTTTTCAAAAGTAAGGGAGTTGATCCTAATGTTGTGGGTTTGAACATACTGTGGGACGTGGAGACTGGTCCTTCGAATGAGACCATGTAAACCAATTGCAAGGGCCCATGTCCCAATAGATGCTGGCACAAAAAGATCCCTCACTGCTCAATGGCCGTCAGTGCCTATAATAAGAAAAAATGTGCAGTTCTTCACGGGCAAGCCTTCATATAAGCAAAATATTCATGAGAGGGAAATTAAAGAAGATACGTTGTAATATCAATCTTTAACATGTTAACGTCCCTCTAGAGAATTTATCTCTCATGAGATATTGCCTTTACCAGTGATGTGTCTGTCGCGAGGGGATGCTCCGCTTAGCGGTGCCCTTGTTTTTCTCAGTACTGTAATGTCATTATGAGTCTAGAATCAAATCACAAACATTATTCGTGTAGCAACTGGAATCTAAACAGGAACGATTTATTTAATATCCTATACAAGTGGTTTACGTCCTAATCTTGTCATTATGCTACTGCATCGTCACTTATAAAGTCATCGGCTTTAGTATAGTTCTGCATCAGACTTAATGTGAAATACTCATTCAAAGTAAATATAAATGTAATTCACTTACAGTTATCCAGTTATCGTTTCCTTCCAATTTTAACATTTGCTCAGAATAAATGTGGATGTAAAAGATATGTATGAAAAGAATTTTGACCTTTTACATGCTTCTTAACTTTAACGAATGATCTGAATGTAATGAAATTCAATTTATTGCCAAGAGATGCTTATCTTAACAAAATTGCCGAGGTGCTTTATCCAGAAGATATTTGTCCCATGTGTGAACGGAGATGGCAACTGCTTCTATAGGGCCCTCTTTAAAGCATTTTTGGTTATGAAGAAAGGCACATCGAAATTGTAAAAAAAAAATCAAAAAAGTACGGCAAGACGTGTTCTCATCTAACAAGTGTACAATATGTTGTGTAGACATCCGTATCGGACAGATAACTTGTACCAGGAAATCTAATCAATTTTATGCAGAACGAAATTATTGTTCTTTGAGTCATTTATTCGCAGCGACAAATGCCCTGAATCATACAGTATGTAGTTTTTAACATTTTGTAAAGCTATTTTGAGGTAAAAAGGTAATATAAGTCAAGGTTACCCAATCTACATCACAAGGTCACACACTGAAAATACAAAACACAAATCATTTTGTGGTTTGTCTCCTAATATTACGTTCTGAATTCAAAGAAATGAAGGAACCTGCCCTTAAAAAATCAAAACGTTGCATTGATTCAGATGATACCCTGGAAATCTCCATGAACTCGCAGAATGAAAGAACGGATATTCAATCTGATGACAATGAAATAATTCAGACAATAAAACATGATGAAGATAGATCATCCTTTGACGATTTGGATTTTTCTGACCTTGGTAAAATTAACACACTATCCTCAGCTAAAAAGATAAGTTATATTCAGAATCAACCCTTGCCAGACCATGTCTCCAGGTTACCTTAAACATGTTGTGCTCAAACAATGAATACGGATGGACGCAAAGAGAGTTTATTATTCCCATTTCCTTGAATGAATCTGATTTAAGGTTGAACTTCAGGAAACTCTTAAATGGTGGTCTGTATCATGTTTCCTCGGTCATCAGTTTTCCAACATTTCTTAAACAACCTTTTACTGCGTATAAGAAAGTCATTGGGAAAGTATCTGCACTTTTAAAGAATACCACAAGAGTGTCAAATCTGTTTATCACACAACCAAATGAAATTTGAAGTACCATCTTTGTCTCCTCCTTATAAAATCAGTCAGCAAAATCATGCATAGAATCAACACAACATAAAGTTGCTTGAGAAAATGGTAGATGCGATTATTTTTTGTGGAAAACACACAGCTATACCACAAGTAGAGAAAATGATGGGTCTGTATATTTTTTTAAGACAGAAACTAGTTGGACTTTGATATAAGACAAGCTTGGTGGGTTGAGTGTGTCACATATGCTTTAATGTGTTCTACACTATGAACAAGTTCGTCATCAAGTGTCTGCAACACATTCTCAATAAGAACCTTGATGAATGTACCAGTGAATACGTGTCTTGGGATAGACAAACAAAAGTGACCGCAAAGGGGCTATTGGCTTCGATTGCGTCCTTTCTGTGTTGATAACATCCGTGTTTGTAAGGTGTTTCCTAGAAACAAAAAGTCCTTGCCTCTAAAACTTCAGAAAAGAGATTAAAACTCCAACGATTTGCTCCAATCAGTAACAAAAAGAAAATTTCTCCACAAGTAATTCAAGAGATTGATATCGTTCTGTCGTAGTCATACCGTTTTAGTACTTTTTCCTCAATGAATTAGAAACGAGGTTTCAGAAAGAAGATCTGATGGCGTATTCAAAATATCTTTCACACGAAGAATTGTCCAAACTTGCATCGGAATTAAATTTTGGGGAAGAAACCTGTTTTGTTTTTCTACAAAGTGACCTGTAGAAAGAACTCAGAGATCGGACACTTTATTACGTTAACAAGAGCAAACAAATTTCAAACAAGCATTTCAATCTGCTCAATTATTTTAACTTTTTAGATGGGGACGTTTTTCCGAAAGTTAAAAAACATAAAGCATAGTGCAGTGGTTGCAAAAAGCGTTTCTGTTGCAAAATAAAGGAATGAACAAAACTGTTATTTTAACAAACTTGTGTTAGCGTGTGAGGAATTTGGCGAGTTTCGGGAGAGCTTTGTCATCGCGAATAATTCTCGCCGTGAACTGGTCCTTTAAATCTCTGCGTTCATTAACAACAGATCCATAATAAGCTTGTTCGCGAAAATTCATCGTCGGAAACTAGCCTCCCCCACCTCCCCGGTAAATTGCGAAATAAAGTCTTCGCGAATCAAAGCTGGTTATCCAAAATAGTTATTAAATTTGTATTGTTGTATCTACGTTTCCCCCTTGCTCAGTGCATCTTATTGTATAATGATTGAGCCAACGTTTGCCCGTTGCCCGGCCAGTAAATGATAAGGCATAAAAATGTGTGTTCAGTGGCAAAGTATATGTATGGTACATGTACCAATATGTTGTTTTACTGTACAGTTAAAGGGACAAAGTCGTTTACTACATTCTGCATTTAATTTCATGATTTTGGGTCTTTGGTTTTATATATTGTTAGGCCGATCTTGGCTCTCTGGAATGCAATCTTATGCAATGCAAGCATTGACAGTTTGTGATAGTAAACATGTACATATTAATAATTTTGTGTTGTGATTAAAGTATAGTGAACACTTTTGAAAGTATTTTTAGAAAAAATAAGAAAATTTAAATTATATAATTATTTCCTTATTAAAATAAAAAGGAACTCGGATTTAACTGTTGCAAGATCATTGTCTCGTATGGGTTATTGTGTGTATTTCTACACTTCATTGTCTCATGTAAGTGTTTGATAAGGAGAATTTTGCATCAGCCAACAAAACAATGCACACAAATTTGCGATTATCAATAATATATGATTAGTGTTTTATTATACCCCCGCTTGAAAAGTGGGAGGGTACATAGTGATCGGGATTTCCGTCCGTCCGTCCGTCCGTCTGTTACGCTATATCTCTTATCTGCAACTCCTCTTATACTACTGAGTGAAATTTAATGAAACTTTCAGAGAATCTTTATTACATATTGCCATTGTGTACCTCCTATATTACTTTTTTATTCGACACATATTTAAGGTTTCCCATAACAAAACATGGACATTGCCATTATATCATTACCTATAACGTCACATAGAAGCTTCTGGATAACATTTGATAGGACGAGTTATTCCTCTTTACACATTACCGTAAAACAATATTTATATAGCAACACATGGACATTATGGGAGGCGGGGTTTCATTTAGTGAGCTCATTGCTCAAAGTACTTCTAGTTTTATTTTAAAATTAATAAAATTTCCTTGTCTTTTGTTATTTGTATAGTAAACATGAAATTTTTTTTCCGAATTTGTATAAAATAATAGATATGCCCTTTCCAGAACGATAGATTTTACCTGCTAGTTTGCCATAAGAATCTAGGAAGGGACTCGTCTAAAACCTTTTCCTAAACTTTCGTACAACATATACGCTAAAACAGACTAAACAAGACCACTGAAATACATGTATATGAAGTCGAACTCAACTTATCAGTCGCTTGGCGTATACACTTTGGATTGCATCTGCTTTTTAGCTCACCTGAGCCAAAGGCTCATGTGAGCTTTTATGATCATAATTTGTCCGTTGTCTGTCCTCGTTGTTGTCGTTGTCGTAGTTGTTGTTAACTTTTTACATTTTCATCTTCTTCTCAAAAACCACTGGGCCAATTTCAACCAAACTTGCTACAAAGTATCCTTGGGTAAAGGGGATTCAAATTTGTTCAAATGAAGGGCCACGCTTTTTTCCAAGGGGAGATAATTATGAATAAGAGAAAAATTAATGGCATTTTTAAAAAATCTTCTTGTCAAGAACGACTGGGCAAAGAAAGATGAAACTCATGTTGACTCATCCTCAGATAGTGTAGAATCAAGTTTGTTCTAATCATGATCCCTGGGGGTAGGGTGGGGCCAGAATGGCGGTTCAAATTTTTATATAGGAGTATATAGGAAAAATCTTTAAAAAATCTTCTCAAGAACCACAGGGCCAGGAAAGATGAAACTCATGTTGAGTCATCCTCAGATGGTGTAGATTCAAGTTTGTTCAAATCATGACCTCTGGAGGTAGGGTTGGGGCCAATATGGCCGATCAAAGTTTAGGAATATATAGGAAAAATCTGTAAAAATCTTCTTCTCAAGAACCATTGAGACAGGAAAAATGAAACTCATGTGAAATTATCCTCAGGTAGTGTAGATTCAAGTTTGTTCAAATCATGACCCCCGGGGGTAGGGAGGGGCCAAAATGGCCGACCAAAAATTCTTATAGGAATATATAGGGAAACGTTTTAAAATCTTCTTTTCAAGTACTTCAAAGGCATGATTAGTAATATTTATGTAGAATTATCCTCAGGTAGTGTAGATTCTAGTTCGTCCAAATCATGATATGTGCTTTTTCCTAGCTGATGTGCTCAGGTGAGCACTGTGGCCCCTGGGCCTCTTTTTATGACGTCAGCTGATTAAATCCAACTTTGGGCAAACCAGCATTGTTTAAGTACTTGGTCTGGCTAATTTTGTTATTTTTTTTAGTTTTGCATTTCAAGGGAAATTATTATTCTACCAAAAATAAATAAATAAGATGAAAATCACTAACATCAAAATTTATTCAATATCATCAATTAAACCTAAAGGAACAAACAAAACAATGTTTTCCATGTTCAGTTTTGGAACATAATCTTTTAAGTGGTAATTTTCTCAATGCTAATAAAGTAATGCATCCATATGAATTTTCAGCTTGTATACATGTGTACCAAAAGTACTTTGTGACATGTACATGTATTTGAAATTGATTAAGGCAGACAGAATAGGGCCATACTGATCGTTGCAGATTTAAGGCGCATTTACAATTTTAGAAAAGAATTAAAAGTAATCATTTTTAACTTTCCAATACAATTATTGTGTAATTTTTTAGAGTTCCTGACGAGGACAACATGCTCAAAATGGATATTAAACAGTTGCAATCCTTTCCAAGGACAAAGAATTCTAGAGATCTTTGTATTTGTAAGCCAACAAAAAAAAGCGTCAAAGGTGATATTATTGATACCCTTACGTGCACAAATGAAGACAAAGAATTAATAACATGTGAGAAGGACAATCGAAAACCAGTACAAAAGGATATTTGTTATGAAAGACACAGCAGAAGGAAACGGTCTATAGATCGCTTATTTACGTATATACCAAACAATTATGTTCACCCCAAAAGGAAACGAACAAAGGTATGGGCATTAAAATCAAGATTTCTTATTTCTTTTTTTAAATATAATATTTGAGTTGTATTTGAGTGGTGTTTCATACTATTTCTATTTTAGAGAGCAGTTACTGTTGCAATGACTGAACCTGAAGCAAGGTTATGGTGCGAGAATTACTTGAATAATTCCCCTGGATTTGTAGCATGCAAAAGTGTACCTAACATGAACACTAAACAATCAGTGGAAATTTGTGTTTTGGATATTCTGGTATTCTTCATTGAAATTCGCTATTCGGATCAATAATTCTTATCTAATTTATGGGAATTGCATGTAAATAGTATAGATCACTTTTAGAAAAAAAAATCTTGGTATAGAGAATTGTTGAACCAAAACATCAGGTAACCTTCATAGCTGAAATTTTTATCCGTGTACTTTCAGGCTACGAATTCAACATTATTTGCTAGCGCACCACGAGAAAGTCTGAAGACATCTTGTTTAAAGGAACTCGATCAAAATGAAACTCTTAGAAACACTTCTGAAAATGGAGAAAATCTCGCAGAAAAGATTTTCTCCTTAGCGTGTCCAAATGATTGCAGCGACAATGGTATTTGTAGAAATGGTAAGCGTTTTTAAACGAAAATGAACAATGCCTCTAATTTATAATCTAGTTGCACAGCAAATAGAAAATCTACCAAATATAACTTTAAAGTATTGTTCTTAATAGGAAAACTCCTAAAAAATGGCATCCTGATATACCTTAAAATCAGAAAAGGCTTTATTCAACGATATAAACGTCCATACTTTATATATTTATTAATTGTGACAAGACCTTTCAAAGGGTATAATTATTTTATATCTTTTTTGACATTAGAGTTTTACCCATTTTTAAACAAACATTAACCTCGGCCATAACTGTTGAATAGATACCATTAGGGATTTTTATATTTCGAGGTGTATGTAACAAGACCTTTCTTTAAATACCAACACTTTAGACATTTTGACCACGAATTTTGAAGTTTCTCTTGTATCTGAGAAATTTCAATCCTCACCATTAGCTACCATACTGGACATCAGTGTTACATGTACATAAGTACATCTTGTTTCAAACCGCTTTATACTTTACGTTGAAAAAGAACATTCTAGCTGCAGCCAATGAGCATTTTCAAAAATTGCTAACCAATTTTAGGAACAATTAGAAAATGTCTCAAAAAATATTGAATACGAATCAATCTTTATCCTAGTGTACTATATTTGCATGCCAATGAAGTACATACTTAACTTTAAAGTGATATATGGCGTATTTTTGAGAAGATAAGAATAACTAAAGTAAAAAATATCTTTCTATTTGTTTTGTTACCTTATAATTATAAAGATAGGACTTTCCTGTTAATAACACAATTTAAATCAATCGCGTTTCATAGATATCACAGATTTAAAACAATGAAATACGACTCTGAAATAAATATCAGACACAGTTTAATTTTAACTCAACTCAGAACAGGTAATAAAAACTGGGGATATTTAAGTTCAAAATAGGTGAAAATTTTAAGAAATCTGTGAAACACAATTCATCAAAACTTGTACTAGTGTGGAAAAAATGTTCTATGAATTAAATTTTGTATTTTTCTAATCGGAAACAGGTACCTGTAATTGCAGTGAAGGATTTGGAGCCGGAGATTGTTCCATCAATCTTAATGATCCACCGGTGGTGTTTGCCGTCAACTACGAAACCGGAGGACTATGTGATAAGTTATTTTGCAAAGTTGCTGTAGTTGAGGGAGATCAGTTTTTAAATAGACCGGAACTGACATGCAAAATGAAACGTTTTGAGGTACATGTATATTATTTCTTCAAAACTTAGCTATATCAGAAATACATGTAGTTTCTATAAATTCGCATAAGAATGAAAAGCAAAGACAGATTTCTTATAGTGAAAAAACACAATGTATCATTCAGCATAATTTTAAATTATTTTTTTTTATTAATTATAAAAATAAGTACGAAGGTTGACAGAAAAGGTTGCTGACACAATTATTCATTTATTGTGGTGTTTGAGGAATGACTTATGCCTTTTAAAAATCTTCTTTTTAAATAACATACTGTATCATGTGATTATGATTATATTAATTAATCATCTTTAAATTAAGTTGTTTACATTTGTAACTGTTCTTTAGTTAAGAAACTCATGCACGTGCATGTTCAATAAAAGAACGCAAATTTTACTGCAATTAGGTATAAATAATTGTAGGAATATCTCTATAAATAACATGATTAAATACACATGAGGCAAATTTTGTCATTTGTTCTATTGTTTAAAATTCTACCATATAATAAAAGATTTGATAATCAATTATTTATTTACTACTGACATTTCTCCAATTGATATATTATATACACTTTACATGTATAATTTATGTACCTGAATAAGTTTAGATATACCGGTGTGTTCTAGAGAATTCAATCATTTTTTTTTTATTTTCATTGATAATAGATGAATATGAATGGCACAGCCTGGGAGTTAGAAACAACATTAATTCCTGGAGATCACAACACAATCGGTGATATTCGATGTAAATTTCCTCACTCTATTTCCAAAAGATCGGTTTCAAAGACAGCTTTCGTCACTGGATACCACGTGTCTGTCAGTAACAACAAAAGAAATTTCAGCGATGTCCACCCAATATATATCTTGGATTCCACTTGTCAAGACACTGTTAACGTTTCTGGTCAACTTCGGTTTGCTTTGAAGGTTAAACAATTTTCCACACTCTACAAACCGTAGGACAATGCCCCTTATTTCATACTACTTGTTATATGTATTTAAATCATTCAGAAGATCCTGGTCATGCTTAGATCGTTTCTAAACATAAGCTTTGTTTTTATGCACTGTGATTTGCAAAGCAAAATATTTATATCTTTATGTTTCAATGTATTTTTATCGAATCAGAAAGCCTTAGATATATGCGATCGATTTATTTTTAACAAAAAAATATGGTGTCAGCTCAAAGAAGTAAAATTTACCTACATTTCATTTTCTATATTATCTTCCAAATGCAATTTCTTTCAAAAAAAGGCGGGGTTCTGTTTCATTCATGGTTCATGCTTAGCGGATGGATTTCAAAAGGGATGTTACGAATGTGATGTTCTTCGAAACACATTTGAATGGTCATTTCGAGGAGATGTGAAAGGTAATTTATTAACACATCAGTATTTATAACAGAATACAGTTTTCAATTTGTATTTACCTCTTAGACTAAATTATTGAAAATTTAATTAATATCAAATTAATTTGAACTACAATCAAAGCAAGCAAGACGACGAAAATCAAAACTCACTAGCTTATTTTATATAATAATCTAATATAATATGTTTAGGCTGTAAAGTGGAGGAAGAGAAATCAGATTCGAAGCTGTGGATTATTGCAATATTTTTTGCCGTTTCTCTCCTAGTTGCTATAACTTTACTGTTTCTTTATGTAAAAAAGAAGAAGCAGAGGTAAGTATTTTTTTTAATTAAAAAAAATCGCCATTTTTTCTTCTAAAAAATACTTTAACACCTCTTTAAAGTAAATCTGACGAAAAATTAAAATATCTCTGGAAAAAATACATTTTTGATACATTATTTAACACAATTATATGCACATTATAGATAAATGATTCATATTTATATATGAAGATACTTGTAACGATCAGTATATTCACACTCAGAAGTCCATTCAAGTAATGCAAATCGGGAGCTTAACAAAAACACGGACCTCTAAAACAGTCGGGTGCCACGGAGGACTAAGCATCCCCTGCCGATCATTACATTTGCTACTTGTCATAGTTGAAGAAAAACAGCGCGAAATCCGTCATCAATACAATGTACAAATAATGACCAAACAATTGTATAGCTATAAATTAATGTTCTATGGTTTAGCAAAAAAATTAAAAATCTTACCTCTTTATTTCTTTCAGAGTTATTCATGACAACAGCATGTTGGCTGGACCATCATCAGACATTCCAAAATCTGTTAAATATAATACAAATTATAAATACTGAATCAGAGAAATACATTTTTATTTTGTGGAGAAAACAAATTTTAGTGAAGTTTTGTATCCGGATGTCCAATAAATTAATTATAAAAGCTCACATGGTTGCTTTCTATCAGGTTGAGGTTAGAGGCTGAAAGGAACAAAATATCTGCATGTATCCCTTTCTCTTGAGAGGGAATCAGCGCTACAATGTAGCTGTACTCTGATTGTTCATCAAGATAGTCCGATCCTCCGATTCTTTAAATCAGGCGTTGAAAATACTCACAAAAATATTCCAGAATTCTCTGTTACTTCAAACTTCATCATTAATCATATTCTTCTGGGTGGTATTTAAAGAAAAGCTCTAATATACACGAAATGCGAATGTAAACACTTACATGTTACTTGTATTTTGTGATTGAATATTGATCAATATATTTTAGGATTTAAAAAAATATAAATATCCAGGCAAGTGATGAAAATTGCATGATTTTTATCTAAAACAAAACACTTTATTTCTTTTATTGAGTTCAATCATTTTATAAATGCAAATTGTATAAAGGGTATCCTATTACATGTACTGTAAAACACCATAAATCATTTCTCACATCTACGGCTAGATGGAAAAAAACAGAATTTTCCTATATGATGTAATTTGATAGTATATAATATTTATATAGTTCCAATAGCAACTTTTTGTAAGACCGTTGTTAAGACTTCATGAACCTTAAATTCCACTGAAATGCATAAGATGAAAATTGTGGAATAAGAAGATTTCAATTCCAAGGTTCATTTTCATTTGAGTAATTTGAATAAAATGATAAATCAAAGAGGCACCCTTCCTGGCTGAGGATCGCATCACCTTACACGATTGCCTCTCTCTCTCTCTCTCTCTCTCTCTCTCTGCTGTACCTACTTGCCAATAACGTTTATTTTAAATTAAGTCATTGTATTGTTGTGTTTTGATCCTGATAGTGCATCTTAGGTTTAGTCAATTCCAGGTAGAATATGCGTAAGGTGACGTTATTTAACTGGCGAAAGTTTGATGCAAAATCCATCTTTCTTTTTCACAAGTACATAATTGTACAATGTTTAATGACCAAAGGCTAAAGGATGGTTCTAATAATGCCCTCTGATCTCAATTTAGAGATTTTTAGTCTTACCATTGGTATTCTTAAGCTTGTTGGTCTTTGTTTAATTGACAGAAATTTCTCATTTCATATCTTGCTACAAAAATCTGTCCAAATAAAAAGAATTCTTTGAAAATAATTGTTGAAATGAGGAAAAGACCAAATCTTTAGGTTGGTGTAATTCTTCAGGGGGGAAAACAGATAGAAAGTAATGACATTTCAGTTATATCTTTGAGGTGCTCAAACATGATGGGATTTAGGTTCTGGGAGATTTTTCTCCTTCTATAAATACCTTTAAATACTTTCAGACTGAATTTTCATATCATTAGTTTCTACATACATTTTCATAAATAGCAGCAATATTGTTTTACAACGCGAAATGCAATAACGCAAAATGTGATAAGTCCATGCATAGGATTTAACTTCATAAAACATATTTATTATAAATGTGAAACATTGCCACTAATGTCATTATTCAACAATTTGTACTGGAGCCCATTTCTCCACATGTGTCAAAAGCACAAAAAGTTTCTTTTTGAAAGACAAATGTTTGTAAGAAAATGTACATGTAAAGTCGGTATATTATCTAAGGTAGAATATCCTTACCTAAAGCCAGTTTGACTTTTACTTATAAGATTAAAATTCTCTATACATAGTATTCTAAATTTTTATATAAAATGGAGATAAAAAGCTTACCATGGCAACTTAAAATTGTAACTGGGCGATATTTTTTTAGATTTGTTGGGTCGCCATTGGTTTTACAATATCTGTCAGCCATTCGTAGAAAGTTTAGTTTGTAAATATAAAGAAAAATCGTCAGCATGCATATTCGACTTTATGCAAATTTTGTTGAAAAGTTCATTCTATCGACCAAAGAATTAATTATAAAATGCTAACTCACTGTACATATCTTAAAGTTTGTCGCCGTACATGAATTAAAACAATGAGCCATACAAGAAATGATAGTTTTGTTACCTGCTCTACCAGTTGGAACCGATGCATACTGAATTGATCATCTATCAATCTAGCTCTTCTATCTTCTTCTTAATAAAACAAATGTTGGTTTTCCCCCTCAATTGCTTGCAGGTAGATTTCATCTGAAATATTTAATCCATGCATGTAGTCTGACAAAATAAAATGTCTTGAAGTTCCTTCCCATTACTTGTAACAATCGTCAACAAAATATTTACTATTCATGACGCCATCCATTTTCGCTACCTAAGGGTTTCTCATACACTTCCCTCCTCATAAGCTAATGAGGAGAGTAGAGTATTAGACACACTTGGCTATCGAAGATGGACACCGCGCGTTTGAAAGTCCAGGTTTCTCTCAACTTTGGTCCTTTTCAAGTAAGTGTTTTATACCTTTATCATTACTTTTATCACCAATAATGGCGTGTCAAGCAGGACTTTTGTTGTAGGATGAAGAAGAATAGCCTATTAAAGACTTTATATTTTCCTTACATTTATATTGAGCACTATTTGTACGCTGTGGAATCCCAACACAGTCGACATTGCCATTATTATAAATGCCGTGTCTATTTTATAGTTTCCTATTGCATTCAAAAAGAAATGAAAGTTTCACAGTACATACATACATAATACTTGTAGTATGCTTTATTGATATAGATTTCCTTTCCTTTTTGAATAATCTATTAATATTCATTAATACCGCATAGCGGGTATTCTTGGTGGGTGTAAAATTTGCGTTTTGTATGCTTGAATGTATGCCAATATTTTGGCGTAATTAATTTTAGGGGACATAGAGTTTCAGTTCTTTGAACACTAAGAGGAGTACTGACTATTTTAGCAATTAAAATTTTAGAGTACCAGCAAAACGCCAAAATAAGCTAAAATTAGCACCCGCTATACGGTATTGATTGGATGTATATGTACAATGTTTTATGTCCTGATGGAAAATTGTGCACTCGTCACCATGTAATTTTAATGTTTCACGACACTCATGGCCATTGAGCAGTAAAGGATCGTTCGCCTGTCTTGACTTCAATATTTAAGGTCTCCTCTGCAGGACCTTCAACTTCCTTTTCAAAGTTCCGAGTGCTGTGCGAAGGAACAGTTGCTACCAATTTTTTTATCAACTTACGTCAGTCGCAACAGGCCCGGGGCTCATACACCCGACCTTCTGAACAAGGGGTGAGTGCTCTACGCTCTACCAAATGAGACACTGTAACGGTTTTCTGTTAAAAAAAGACATAAGCAGAACTTATACGGCACAGTGATGTCTTTGTAAATTTTGCAATGAAGGCAAGGATAATTCTTTGTATATACGAGAGCTGTTCAATAAATAATGTCATGAACTGTATGACGTACGATACAGATATCATATGACATTAAGCTTCACTTTCTCTCATTATCTGATTATTGAATCTTTAATGAATAATTTTTTGCGACCATTTTTTATCACATAGTTTTATTTTGAGCGGCTTGAAAACAAGGGTTATTCGAGACACTGCATTATAAATGAATGGTAAGGAATCAGTAAACTAGAGTGAAAATAAAAGCTTCATTAGAGCTGCTGTAAAACTTGTTAAAAATCCTAAAGAAGTATTCACCGGAATATGTGAAATTTATAGCAAACAAATGAGCAGGTATATATCAATAAAAAAATGGGCATCAAAAAATGGGTACCGTCCTTGCCAACAAAAATTATAACAACTTATGTACCGATTGCCAAATTTCAACAAATAATATTTGATTGATGTTTGATTGACTTTAAGACACATAGAGAATTTGATAGACATCATTTCGGGATTTACACTGTTTCTAAGAAAGGTTTGACGGTAAAAAAAAAAAAAGCTTAGTACTCAAAGGTCACCCTATATTTTGAAAAATAAGTGAAAACGACAGTGTGTACAATTGTCTTAACAATTATTTTAAAATATCAGTAATTGTAGTTTTCCACGTTTGTTTGAAATTCAAACAGATAATGAAACTTGAATCTATTGACTAAAACCCCCAAAACAAAATTTACCATAACATGTATTTGACAAAAACAGCGAAGGTCTGAAAAGAGAAAACAATTGCAAGAGCACAAAGACAGATTTTTATGCAATTTTCTTAAATATTAGTGGTATTATTGTTCAAATTCGTATTTCGGGATACAGATTAATTTCTGGAGAAGTCTTGAAAGCAAAAAGATCGAAAGGTTTACCTGTATCAGAGGAAGGACCCAGAATCAGGAATCCACTACATTAATTTCTTCATGACGGTGTAAAGACGAATAATGACCCCCATCGAATAATGACCGGGGAGTCATTTTTCAACGACAAAAAATGACCCCCACCCGTAGAAAAAAATCACTTTTTGTAGAAAAAGGGTCCTAGGGGGTCATTATTTTATATGTTAGTCCTATAAAATAATGACCCCCATTGAAAAATGACCCCCTTTAAAGTGATACAAAATATACACTCTTTGATATCTTTTTTTACAGCGAAACTAATTTTAACATTTTCTGTAACCAGAAAAATACAAAAAGTCGTATGAAATAATTAGGAGATTCACGTAGTCTTTCAATGCTAAAATTGTGTTTGAAAAGAGATTCTTTAATTGTCAAGTAAATAAAATTTCTTTTTAATTTTCCTCCTTATAATGTTTGCTTAAAGAATGATATTCCACTTGTTTTTAGAAATCAAACCATGCAAAAATCAGGTTTAAATACTCTTTAATTGGAAAAATTAAATTTTCCGTCATTTCAACTTTTAGTTTGTTTAAGTTTGGCAAATCCTATTTGACAATGAAAGAGGAAGGAATTTTTTAACCCCCCCCCCCCCAAAAAAAAGAACATTACGTTAAATCAAAACAAAAAAAATAATAATAATAAATGAAAAGCAAAAATATAAATAAAACTCTATACCTTTCAATAATTCTGAAAGAGGCTCTAGATAAAATATTGAAATTAAGTTAAGCCTTCATACAAGTACTATCATATCATAATTTACTTCGCCATGATTAAAGCATACTTTAAATGTTGGTGGAGGTATACTTGAAAGTATTGTGGCAAAGTAACAGTTAAAAATTAGTAGAATAGTAGATTATTTTTAGCTTATTTTGAATTCCTTCTTATAGAAAAATAAAGGTAGGGTGGTTTTTTTTTTTTTTTTGCTTTTGTTCAATATCGACTTCCTCCTAAATAAGAAAGGGGTGGGGTAAGTATAAGACCTAAAAATATGCTCTGTAAAGCTATGGGCTAGTGTAAAATACACAGTCATTCTAATGCCAAAACTATACATGTAGACATAAACTTTTGATTTAGCACACAGTATTCATTAAATTTCTTTTAACGTAGAACCTATTTCGTATGACATCATAACTTGTAAATGTGTTAAACCTGTGCTAACCCATTAAGACGTCATAATTAATTCAATGCCACTTTTTCACGTACTTGACAGCTTCAGTAAAAATGGTAGTAAATACTGCATTTTGAAATTCACAGAATTCAATCATGCCAACATAATCTTGATTCAAATCATATATTTTTTGGTTTATAATGCTAAATGGCAATATATTTCTGGAATAAGAGAAAATATGTAGGCACCTTTTCTAGACAACCCAAGACTATCTAGTGTAATGAAATTACAATGTACATACAACTTTCGTAATAATTTGAATGGTATGTAACCATTTTGAAGGAATGCATAAATCGTAAGAAATCTTTAGTTGCCAGCTATATAGTGTAATATCTTGATGAAATGTGTCTAAGTCAAAGATGTACGTGTTGTAGATCGTTTGATCGTGTGTACATTTTTGTGATATCTATAATGAAATGATGTGCATTCCTTTTAACAATTATTTGTTACCTATTCATATTCTTGGTGTTTGATTACAATTTTTCTATTAAATATGATCTTTTTTTAAAGAAAAAGTACAATTTCTGATAAATATTTAATCTGAAAGTAACCCCAAACAGTCATTTAATTATTAAATCCCGTGTAAGTGCATAAAGGTCAAGAATATGAGTATCGGTAAATAGCCTATCTTTCATTAGTTAGAGTAATTGAATAAAAAAGAAATTATTCTTGATAAAATATTGTTTAATATTATTCAGTTAAAAAAGTTTATAAACGACGATGTTTGAAGAAGTATTTTTGTGATTTTGCATATTCCCTTTATGACAAGTACCCCTAAAAATATTTGAAAATGTGAAGTCACAAAATATAAAAAATATAAAAATGTAAATACCATACCAAGTTTCACAGTCTGTTCTTGATTAAAAAACAAGGAAACATATCATAATATCTTAACTGATTGATAAGCAAGTACTAATTTATCATTTTGAAAAGTTTGAAAATCTTGTGACAAAGACTTTTCCGACATAGGTTCTACTTTAATCCTTGTTTTACTCCACCCTTTTACTCGGTTCTGAGTATATTTTTCAGAAAATTTAATATGAAAATCAGAAGAAACATTTTCATTGTTGTAACGTCTTCTTTATAATGTATATTAATATAAAAAGTTGATTGAAGACCATTTCTTTTTATGTCCCCGTAATCGAAGATTCGGGGGTATATAGTTTTTTCGTGTTCGTCTGTATGTCCGTCTGTCTATCTGGCAGTTTGTTTGTCCGCAAAAACCTTAACCTTTACCATAACTTTTCATTTACTGGAGCTATGACTTTCATATTAAAATGTATATTCCTTGTGACAAGACCTTACTTTGGGTACCACCAAATTTGACCTTTTAACCTTTACCTTGGAGTTTGTCCCATTTTACACAAAAATGCCAATTTTTTACTTTGGCCATAACTTTTAAACGGTAGATACTAGTACTCTCATACTTCAAATATGTAGTTTTTTGGCATTACCTTTCATTGGATACTAAAAACCTTGACCTTTTGACCTTGACCTTGGAGTTTTCCGTACTTATGATTTTTTTTTTTACCTTGGCCATAACTTTTGAACGGTAAGGGCTAGGGTATTCATACTTCACATAATATGTAATCCTTGTTACATTAAACATTTTCTTAAGAAATAATCAACTTTGACCTTTGAGTTTGACCTACCTTTCAAAAACTTATCCTTAGCCATTACTTTTGAACAAGTGGTGCTAGGGCTTTCCTATTTTGCAGTTGTATTTCTTGTGAGAAGACCCTACTTTGGGTAACAATATATTTAAATTGCATTTAAGAAAAGTTTAATCTTCGCTATGTTGCCATACAGGGGCATAGCTGTTTCACAAACACATCTTTTTATATATGAGGATTTGCGGATAAGAGATGGATACCTCAAAGCGTAACAGACGGACGGACGGACATCCCAATCACTATATACCCTCCCGCTTTTCAAGCGGAGGATATAATAATATATAATAGTGCTGATTTTTTCTGTCAGTTCGATGATTTCCACCATCAAAAAACAATGTTTACCTAACCCTTAAGGCTTGATAAATCTTTCACTCCTTTAGATTCTGAATCATTGCATTTACCTTAAAATAAAGCTATAATTGTATAATGTTATGAGATCAACATATCATCAGTTTATTCCCAATAAGCTCAGGTGAACATTTTGGCCAATATGCTTCTTTATCCAATTTTTTTTGCCCCCTAAAAATTTTAGCTTTAATCTACAGGGGGGGGGGGGGGGTCATTTTTCTACGGGGGTCATTTTTCTTCACGTGGGTTCTGCAAATTTTTAGGGAAGTGACACTTTTTCTACGGGCAAAAGGGTCATTTTTCTACGTCGAATAATGACCGGGGGTCATTTTTCGCTGTCGAAAAATGACCCCCGGTCATTATTCGATGGGGGTCATTATTCGTCTTTACAACGGCATCCAAACCGGCACGCCCTGAAGAGAAAAGGAGTTTTGGGGATAAACAGATCGTTAATTTTTTTTCACATTAACAATATTCGCTAGATCCTTGACCTTTTGACTTGCTTCTATTTCCAAACTTGAAAAAAAACACCTTTCAGAAGGAAGAAACAAGTCAAGGAAATCATAGATACTGCCATTTTCCAGTATTCTAAAGGTCATACCCAAAAATGAGTTCTAAAAACAATCGGAAATTGGATAAGAAATGATACGAACATGTGATTTAATTAAAAGAGAATATTAAGTTAAATCATTAAGACTAAATCATTGAAAAGCGTCTTTTGCTCCTTTTTGAGCACCGAGGATATTATTTATTGAACAACACTCGTAGAACAAAAACAAAATTCACCAACAACCTACTGACCAAATCATTTTATCCTGAATAAGGAAAGGTCAAGCAAACATTATTTCAAAGATGGTCCAACTTTAAATCTTTTAAGGTAAGTCACTCCTGACATTTGTTAAATTAAGGATTTTTTGAGAAGTATATTTTGGATAAGTACTCATAAAGTGCAACTCAAAATCGCCGAGAAAATAGGGGGTCAGTGTGCATCCTACTGATCTACGGTACATTTAAGTTGACCTTCTTGCACTTAAATTTCATCTCTTTGGTTAATTACTTTAACCCTCATTATATTTTATCAGATGTAAGCATGGCAATAAATATAATTTTATTTTACGTAAAAGAGTTTGAATAATATTTATCATTAAACAAATTTTGCAAATTAATGCGCGTAAATTATTGTGTGACCTTTTTGCACAAAAAATTACATATTTGGGGTATTAAAAAACTTAAAAGGCAATAAAAAAATTTTCTTATATCAAACTTTTTACGACTTAAGTGCTGATCAGTCACAAGTATCGAGTAGTTTAAAATAATGAAGGAAAAAGGTGGGGTCAGTGATGTTAATTTTAAAATATTTGTCAAAATATGTGATTTTCAGGCAAAAAATGGTGTAAATTTGATCTTGACTTCTTTAATATTTTTTCATTTTTTGGAAAAGTTTGTTGAGGGAAGGTGTAAAACTTTGTCTAAAAATATAGATTAAGACCTATATTAAATATTTTACGCAATATTAAAACGGAAAATATTCTCCGAGTAAAATTATGTGAGGCTAAATTTCCATTACATTAAATTTTATGAATGTGCAGATTTGCAGAATTTTCTGCTAGATATCCTTCCACCAAAAGAAATAGTCCCTCATAAATCTTGCTTCTTTGTAGATTTTTGAGAAGTTTTTTCGTTGATTGTTAAACAAATTTGATGTTGAATTTAAATATGTTATAAAAATCGAATTTTGATAAGTAGTTTTAAAGTAGAAGCTTCTGCGTAAACTTTTCTAAAAAGCTGACGAGTGACATACCTTAAGTGGTACCTATACTGCCTTCAAAATATTAATCAAAATTCTCTGACATGCGATGGTCAATTGCGAATTATCTGATACTAATGATTTTATATCAGAATGAAAGAAGAATGTTTACCGTTAAATTAACAAGTTTAAGAGAATGGTAAATAAAACATGGTGTAAGAAAACGGAAGTTGTGTGAATGGTCAAATTAACCATTCACACAAAATCAATAAATGATTTAACTTTGAAATCCTATATGTGAAAGAATCAAAGTTTGTATGATCTTTAAATAAGGGGACTAGAGAAAGGTAACGATGCTTGTGGTGATTTTCTTCTTCTTTGCAATAAAAGATATTGGTAAGTAGTGAATGATTATTCTCTACAAACATTTAAGCAATTCTTTTCAAGATTTAACTCTTTACAACCTAATGAATTGTTATGCAACATACACTAAATGTCATGTCATAGAAATATGACGTTACCGTTTCCCCACAAGCACTTTATACCGCGGTACCAGTATCTCTAACGTTTAGCGTAAATAATGTTTTGACTTAATATTTTAATTAAGAAAATTTTTTTCATATTTCCTGAGTTTAGCAAGAATAAAATAGAAGGATTTTGACGATAAATTGAAGATTAAATGAACTTTTTAAAGTGTGTGAAAATGCATGATTTCGGTGAAACGGCATATGCGTGATTTTGCGTTAAAAATAGGAAATGGTATATGCGTTGAAATGCGTGACTGTGGGGAAGGGGTTTAAATTGTTCTCTTTTTTTAATCATCCTTACATGTATCGTAACTTAATTAATCAATCTTCATGACACTTGTTATTGGATATTTCCCACGAAAATATCATAAATATAACAAAAATATAATAATATATTATACTGTGTCATACTAACCTTCAGTTGTTTTTCAGATTATGTTAGCACAGATGAAATATGGAAAAGAGATTACTATCATGACGGAACAACTTTTAGAGACCCCTTCTTTACCACTTCAATAAAAATTGATACTGAATGTGCCGTATATTGTCAGAGAGATGCTTGCTTTTCGTTCACTGTCTTCAATAACACCTGTAGTGGATATAGGAGAATATTCGATTATTTGGAGAGTTCGAATTTAGAATCTGGAGCAAGACATTTCAGAAAAAGTGGAGGTAAGTCAGAGCCTCCTCCAAAGAAAAAATAACTTATAAAATCAGGTGTTTTACTTATAAAAAGATAAAAACAATTTTTGTGTTTATTTTTGCCACCATGTTTAATCGTCAACATGACTTACATTTATTAACAAAACTATTATCCAATGTTATTTTCTTCATTGTTTAACTATCCAAAATGATGCTTTTGCCTACAGAACATAAATGTGCTAAGATATATTGTCGTATCGTTTAGACTGTCTTGAAAATGGATACTTTCAACTTAGCTCGGGTAACTCATGTTATAAAATCTATGAAGACAAGATGAACTGGACAGAAAGTGAGAGAACCTGTAACTCGGACGGTGGATTTCTAGCCAAACTGCACAATGTTGATAAACTAAACAGCATAAAGGCTCTTCTGCAAAGTAAGTGCGTTACTTTAGACCTATACAAACGGTAAGCGCAGTGCATGGTACGAGTGTCTGCTCTAGACATGCTAGAGTCGCGGAGTTGATCCTTACGTCGCTGGTTTGATCGTGGAGTTCGGTCCTTCGGATGAGACCGTATATGAACCGAGGTCCCGTGTCGCAGTAGATGCTGACATGGAAAATATTCCTCGCTGCTCAATGACCTTGGGTGCAGAGTAAATGACAAAAGTTGCAGCTCTCCATAGGCAAATGTTGGTGTCTCCATATGACGGATGTTAAACAACATACATACAAACAAACCGTGCGATTTTTTCCCAAAAGAAAAGGCTTGTCCTGTAGAAACGAATTTACGTTGTGCAGAAGTCCACACAAGGTGTGTGACTTCAAAGTTCTCAATTATAGTTGGTTAGATTTTCTCTTAGACTTTTGGAAGAGTCACGTATGCAACTTGAACATTATCAAAAATTTATTTTGTGAAAATAAAAATCAATTAAAAATCAAACTTTTATTGCTGGAACAATAGCAAACTCATGCCTATGGAGTTACATGTATTTGAGATTATTCTCTATATATTTGATTTTATCTATAGATTTGACCCACCTTGAGTATTGGACTGGTCTTCAGGAGAAAGAAATAATTGGTCAATGGAAATGGGTCAGTGACCAGGATGTTCTATCGGCAAGCAGCAGTTTTTGGAGTGTATATGAGCCCAATGGCGGCGGTTTTGAAAATTGTGTTGGGATAGAGCAAAATGGAGGTCTTTTTGAGAACCCTTGTGGGGAAGAACTTGCTTTTATTTGTGAAAAATAATTTTTTCTTGTTTTATGAAAATTTTAACTATACTTAATTTTACTAGTATGGAAGCTATTTAAAATTATAGACAATAAACTTAAGGTTATGTTCTAATCATTGTACTTTTTATATATGCATGATAATATGCAGAGATAATTTCGTCCGTCTCATAAAGTCAACCTGTGGTGTTCTTGGTCAAAGGTTCATAAAGTTGTATTCTTCAGAACTGGATTATAATTAATTGTAAAGGTTTAATTTTAAAGGTACTGTTTCCTCTTGGTCATATACTTATTATCTTCAGAATCTCTATATAAGCTGAGTAGTGTGCAAAAATATGATTAGAGAAGTGGTGTAAATCAGATGTGGATTCTTAAAAATTCCCAAGAACATTTAGACAATTTTTACCAAAATCAACAGCATGAAAACTTAAGAGTTTTCAACTTTATATACAATCATTCCCCACGATAAATTAAATCTAGGCTTTTTTTTTGCATCATTGACTGCTGCTTTTGCAATAAAGATTGAACTCGTAAATTAACTTACTTTTTTTTATTGAACATCAACAAAATTATTTTGAATTGTTAAACTCGTCCTATTTATACACACAGGTACAAAATACATCAATATAGTGTTTTTTGGAGGCCAGGTCTTCCATCTATTTTTAGAATTCCCATGGGTACCAATTACGCCCCATTGTTAGCAGACCTACTTTTTTATTCATGCATGTTCACAAGCTTATACTTGAGAAGAAAAAAAACACTTGCTTTCAAATTGGTCTTCAGCTCAACAATTCGGTCAACTTTTAGATTTATCGACGACGTATATATTGTCGATTCGCGTACCTATCAATTTTACCGAAAGTGTCAGTGAATTAAAAAAAGTGTATAATAATACATAGAATAATAAGTTGTTTTTTTTTTATCTAAAGAAGGTTTCGATAAAAATGATAGGTACGCGAACTCCTGTTTTCTAAACGACGTACATGTATGCCTGTCAGCTTGAAATAAAAGATACCACAGTCTGACACATCGGTTTCAGATTTAGTCCATGTATTGTTTTTATACTTATAAAAAATTAAAATAATTATTGTTCTGTGAGATTATTCTATTTTAATTTCTTATAAAAATTGACAAGTGTAATTCTTTCCCATCTTTGTCAACGCATACAATAAATGTAAACAACATTTCTAAATCAAATTCTGGGAAATTAACTTTTTTTTGGTAAATAAATAATTGATTTAACAAAACTATCTAGAATTACTATTGAAGATATCTAAAAGAACAATCCTAACAAAACTAAGAATTAGTGCTCATAGTCTACATAATGAAATGGGGAGATACTCAAAGCCACCTAACGCGTATGTCAATTAATTTTGTAATTTTTTATTGAAAATGAAAATGAAAATCATTTTTGTACTTTATTGTCCTAGTTATGATCAATGTAGATTACAGTATTA
This sequence comes from Saccostrea cuccullata, assembly GCF_032062105.1. Lineage (NCBI taxonomy): Eukaryota > Metazoa > Mollusca > Bivalvia > Ostreida > Ostreidae > Saccostrea > Saccostrea cuccullata. Next base: position 76,130 of record NW_026922236.1, on the reverse strand, counting down.
CGATATATTTAATGTTCAATGTTACATGAAGGAAACCCCTATTATTGACATTATCAACCCTACAAGTATTTAACTTTAATTTTGCATGAAAAAGTGTTTTGATATTAGGAAGGAAAACCTTCAACAAACCTAATATGCTTTCTTTGATATTTTATTTTATGTATGTTAATTGTTGTATTCGTGACTATATGCCAATGTATGATGGTGTTGTCAATAAATGAAATGAATATACATGTATATACTGTGAGAAGAATGTGTCATACTCATGAGCCCCCACCCGACCTCCAAAACATACTGTAGTATCTGTGCGACTGTCCCGTGGTACGACTTACTGTCTGTATTACGTCAGATGGCGGGATAGTCGCACTCCCTCTCTCTACACCTGGATGCCGAGCAGACCGGACGTGTCTGGGACAGCAGCAGAGCGGGAAGTCGACCCGGGCCAGAACCCACTGTGTTTGTATATATGTTGTTGAATAAATAGTTGTAAAGCACACCCCTAGACTGAATACTTTACTGGCGCCCAATTCGCGGGGCCCGGGATTCCCGTACTGCTGTCAGGTATTTGTAGGCATCGGTTTTAGCCGCCATTTTTGGTGCTGCTAGTTACGTGAGAGCACATGTTGATTTTTCATGTATTTTTCTTGAATCGACTTTCTGAATCAATTTGTTAATATTGGCAGTGATTTATTTGATTATCTGTGACATTTTATTATGGATATGTCTGTTGAGGAGGCCGTGTCGGCTTTAGGCCTGGACATGCGCCCGGCTATCAATAGTGTCATGCAGTCAGACAGATTTAACCCTCCTGTTCCGTGCAGTGTGTATGGTTATCCCGTGGCAGGGGGTTTTTCACCATATGTTTATAACGGGAGCGAACATATTGCATCCCGTCACACACCTTTTGCTCAGTCAATGTCAGGTCACATGGGAGGGGGGTTGCCCCTGGGGGGTCCCTCTACATCCACGCCCGGCCTACATTCGGGCATCCCCTATGGGGAGGGTAGTGTGTTACATGGTGTGTCAAGGAGAGAAGTAAGGTTTGCCCAGCCCCAATGTAGCTCACCAGGGATGATGACCAGTGATTCCCTGGAGTCCTCTTCATGTAGCCTGTGTTGGTGTGGCTCACCTGGCAGCACTGTGGGTTGTAGCCCACCTAGGTATGAATACAGTGAGGTTCCCTTGAGTTTAGGTTTAGAACATCGGTATTCTGTAGGTCATGTGCTCTCAGCTGGTAGCCAAACTGTCCTTGTGGGAGACACAGCTAACCTGGGGGATATAAGAGTTAGACCAAGCTTTGGTGAGGGTATACCCCACTCGCTTGACCCTGCCCCTCCAAAACATACACTGTTTGCCAATCAACAGCCTGTGAGGCCTGCACAGCTCACTTCTGAGTATGATCAGAGGCCTGTTGACCCTTCAAGGCTCACCTGGAACCCTTTGTCTGTACAAACCCAGCCTAGACCCGCGGACTTTAGTGTGTCCTCTCTTCCTGGGGATGATTTTCAACCCCGGACCTCAATGCCACACACTACCTTTGTCCGAGACTTGGTAAAAACTGGGGGTGGACATGCCCAACCCCTACTGCCTGATCACACCCAATCCCAATGGTACAGAGGTGAGGATGTTCAGACCTCACACCTACGTAGGACTATGCCCAGTGCATCACAGCATCATAGTGTCCCCATGTCATCGACTGGTAGTCCTGCCTATCAGGATACCCCTTTCTGCCATTTTGGAAGGGAGGGGGAGAGGATAGCCAAGCTGGGACACTATGCTAGTCAGCCTGTCCCGGCCCATCAGGATAGCAGCTTTAATACACCTGCACAGAAAACCAGTAGGGCAGCTGCTGGGAGTAAGTCTAAGTACAAGGACCTTAGGTATGATGGTAAAACCAGCTGGAAGGCATTTTTGCACAAGTTTGTGAGGTTGTCTCACAGTCAGCTGTGGACTAAGGGTAGCAGCTTGACCAGTTCTGTTTTTCCCTTGAAGGGGCAGCAAGCGAGTATTATACTCTGCTGTTAGAAACCAGTAGCCAGCTCCGCCTAGGTGAAATCTTGCAGAGATTTGAGAAGTGTTTTGGTTCCTCTGCCCCAGATCTCACTCATCAACTTAACTTTTAGTCTGCCAGCCAGAACCCTGGAGCGTCACTTCATCAGTGGGCCGACAGAGTCCTGACTTTGGCGACAGGAGCCTTCACCAGTGTGCCTGATGTGCACACCCACGCTATACCTCGGCTGTGCTATGGAGCTGAGGACAGAGATGCTGGTATTTACGCACTTGATGGGCATCCCCGGACAGTGGAGGAAGCCGTGGAGCGTATGCAATACTATCAGCACTCCCGGCGTCACAGGCCTAAGCCATCAAGGGAAGTGAGAAAGCTGGATTCTGCTCATGACATGAAGCAGACTGATCCCGGGAGAGTAAATGTTGTTGCTGTGGAGGAGCTCGCAGCCCTCCGGAGCAGAATAGAAAATTTAGAGGAGTTGATAAGGCAGAGGGAAGCTGCCCCCCTTCAGAAACGTCAGAGGAGTGGAACCCCGTCGGTGAGATGGACGGAGCGGGACCGGAAGCCTGCTGTATGTTTCAGGTGTGGAGAGGTGGGGCACTTCCGTAGAGATTGCCCCACCGGAGCTGCAGGGAAGATAGTGGCTACTGACGGGCACAGGGGCGGGACCAGTATTGAAGGATTCCCTGTGGAGACATTCCCTAGGTCGGATTCCAAGGAGTTGGGGAAGCGCCGCAGGCTGAAAGATCAATTTGGGATGCCACCATCACCGGAGCTTTGCTTGGCTGAGGAGGAAGTGGTCACCATGGAAGAGGAAGTGGGGACTCCCCACTCCACTCTGGAGCCGTTTGGACCAGCCATGGTTAGTGATGAACCCCAAGACCTGGGGAGGATGGACCCATGTGGTGTTGATCTAATGTCACCTGCAGGGATGGGTAATCCCTGGTCACCCGTGGCAGTGGGATTGAAGGAGCCCTCTATACCCACTGAGCGGTTAGGCGGATCTAAAGGTTTTATGGTTGGCCTGTGCGTGGAAGGCATGGAGGTTACAGCAGTAGTGGATACAGGGGCTGAGGTCAGCGTGTTGTCAACCAGGGTGTATGACCAGCTGGAGCCCAAACCCCCAATCCTGGATTATGTGACCATGAGACAGGCCGGAGAAAATGCCGAGTTAGAAGGGTTTATTGCGGGGCCTGTCACTGTGTGTATTGGCCAGCAGGAGCATGAGATGGAACTCTATGTCGCCCCATTGCAGGACTCAATGCTGCTAGGATTGGATTTTCTCCGTGCCCGGAAAGCCCAGCTGGACTTGGGGCAAGGGACCCTTACTCTGGGGGATGAGGCCATAAAGGTGGAGTTCAGGAGGTCTCGTGGTATTCCAGAGGAAGGAGTGACCTTGACAGGAGGCCCACTAGTTGAGGCAGACAGAAGTAAGTCTGTTCCCCGTATAGTGAGAGATTTTGGTATTGTGGCGCCTCTGACCCATCCTGGAAGTACACTGGGTATACCAGACCCGGTAGTAGAGATGTTTGGAGAGTCCCTCTTGGATTCTGCCATAGAGGATATCGGTGTTGAACCACTACCCTCAGGACCAGCCCAACCTTCTTTAAATGAGGCGGCCTATGGTCATGTTTCTTGGGGATTGCCGACTTGTGTGGGCAGGGGCCCAACCCTAGAGGTAGAGGACACCAAGGACCATGTGGCAGAAATGGGGACAGCCCTGTATGACTCAGGCAGTCCCAGGTCGTCCGATGATTCGACACCAGAGGAGAAAAGTACTTCTCGCTTGTACAGACCTACGCGGAGGCGTGGGCGACGCCGGAGGGCAAGTTTGCCCTCCATAGCCTGATGGTGTAAGTGGTGTCAGTTTCTGAGTTGTTAGTGGGCCTGGTGACCATGGCCCACTCGGTGAATGTTATATAGGAGTTGTAGGAGGTAATCTGGGAATCATCCCGTACTTACCACCTGGTAAATTTGTGTATACCCTTGTGGTGGTTTTGCCTGGAGCTTGCTCCGGCACTTGTTATTTTAGGGCAGTTTGCCCTGGAGGGCGTTTACAGCGCCCCGACGTTGGAGATGGTTCCGGACCCTCTTTCCTATGGTAGACTCCAGCCTTTCAGAGAAAACAGGGGGAGTGTAGTATCAGTGCGACTGTCCCGTGGTACGACTTACTGTCTGTATTACGTCAGATGGCGGGATAGTCGCACTCCCTCTCTCTACACCTGGATGCCGAGCAGACCGGACGTGTCTGGGACAGCAGCAGAGCGGGAAGTCGACCCGGGCCAGAACCCACTGTGTTTGTATATATGTTGTTGAATAAATAGTTGTAAAGCACACCCCTAGACTGAATACTTTAATACATTGCACACCCTACCTCATGTATCCCCTACTATCAATAATGTCGGAAAGATTTTTTATCATTCAATGCTATCATATAATTTTTTTTTTTCTTTAAACACTTTTTAACTAGATCTAGATTTAATTTTGTTTTACAAAAAGCAATAATTATAATGAATTCGCCATGACAGCAGATTCTGTTTTACATAGAAATGGGTCATTCACAGACGTTCATATCTTTTAATTGCTATAAAAAGTAAAGATCTTCCCAAATTATGCCCCATAAGTGTTCCATGCCATCAAAAAGCACTTTTTTGAAATGTTTGAATTTTTGACATTTAATGAAAGCTGAAAGAAAGAAAGAAAGAAGACTGACGATCGTATACAAAGGCCAGTCTACAGGAACTCTTTAATGCTGAAGTTACAAATGGTGTGTCCATGTGTTTATGTTGTTGTTCGACGCCGACTGTCACCCGATTGACAAGTGAAAAACTCATCTGTTCCTTGTTTTTCTAAACTGTCAGCAGTGTCAACAGATTTTAGTGTTGATTGGACGCACTGCTGTTGAAAATTTTACTTGGAGGCCGATAATATATGAAGATTAACCAGTCTGATCTGTTTTCCATGAAACTTTATCACCTCGAGGTATTGCATCAGACTTCATGTGGAATGGTGTACAGTTTTTAAAGTATTAGCTGTTTTAACTTTGATATGCCATTCTTTGCTCGGCAAGCCTCGCCCTCTATCATGTTTAAAAATTATCATTTTTATGAGAGATATATTTCATATCTATTGTTCAATGTTGGTAACTGTAATTAAGGGCTTAAAAAGTTGAAAACTAAAAAAAAAAAGTGAAGTGCAGCTGTGCTACTTATAAACTGATAAAGGCTAAGCCTTATGTAAAATGTAAAATCGTCAGTGTACTGCAACTATAACTTTTTCACGAAAATTAACATATGATCAATACTACAGGAAGAGAGTTTGCTGAATACCTTGAAATATCAGACATCTGTTCAGGTCAGCAATGAAGGTGTCAGAAGTGATGTACTGTAGCTTCCCGGTGTGGTATCCAAAATTTAAGCATATTTCAGTCAAGAGGTAAGAATTAATTAATTAGCCCTTTATTCATAACTGTCAAACTTCTTTTTTCTGCAGGGCAAATTGATAATGATTGGCAACATTTCTCATATGTCAAGATTTTTCAGAATTCTTTATAAATAATGCGTGTTCCTCTCTTGAAAATGATTAATCTATTATGATTTAAAATACATATTAAATGTATAATGTTGAAGCATACAGCAGTGTAGTCAGTGGATAAACTTTCACTTTTGAGGAATAAAATTGAAGACATTTTGCTTTACTTACAGCATTGTGATACCACTACCTGCAGAGTTTCTAGAATACTTACACACTGATGGAGTTGTGTTGCCAGAAGGGTAAATACTTGTTATTATGAAGACAGTCTGTAAGGTCTTATATACATTTAACTGTGTAATTAACAGTAAAACTTGGTCATAAGGAGGTCACTGGGACCTATGAAATTACTTCACTATATTTACATCCACTGAATATTTTCTCCTTTATTTCTTAAGAAACCCCATTGCGTTCATCACTGCATAAACTACAGTAGGCATGTCGCCTGTACAGATTTCTTAATCAGTGGCTGTTCCATCAATGAAACGTATAAAGACATTCGCATCATTAATACAATGATTAATCTTTTTAATCCTACCTTAATTGATTATTTAAACAGATATAAATATAAACAATAAAATGTCTTTCTTTGTTTGTTATTACTGGAATGAACGGTCGCAGCTATTGCAGAAAAATTTACATAACCCGCTTACGTGGGTTATGTATTTTTTCCGCAACAGCTGCTTCCGTTCATTCCAGTAATAACAAACAAAGAAAGCATTTTATTGTTTAAATATTTGTTAAATCCATGTAAGGAATTCTTTAAATTTATTTAGCTTAGGATCCAAGAAAACTTTGCTATATCAGTGAATTCCCAATGTCCGTGTTTGTACTAAACAAGTTTTACTGTACTAAGAATTATTAAAACTTACCCATGTGGAGCAGATAACTATTTTTTCATAAGAATTTTGAATTCTACAGTTTTAAAGGAGAGAATACTCTAACTGCAGTGTTTTCCCTAAGAACTGGCTACTGGGTTAATTAATCTCTTCAATTAATATGATAAACAAAAATGCCGCTTTAGAATAAAAAAAATCAAAATTTAATTGTTGTACATGGTAAGGTCCACAGAGATTTAAGTCCCCAACCTAGCTGTTACAACTGATCTCTAACCCTTTACTTTGAAATAAATGTAAAACACTGGCTAAGTTCTGGAACTTGATTGTCAGTTACCATGGTTTAATTTATAATGCATGTACATATTGAATTCAGAGTTGCTTTTTTTCTATGTTAAGGAGTCTGGTAACTTCAGGAGACAGGGACTCAGATGAAGACAGGGTTGGAGAAGAGGTACAACCTGAATTTTAAACAATTGAAAACAACAGCTTGTTTATAATGTTTATGTATCTAGGGGGTAAATGCAAATATAAAATAAGAGTTATCTCCCTTACAACATATTTTTATGCCTACAATCCAAACAAAATTTCTTTAGCTTTATTGGTAAATCTGCATTTTTTATATTTGATCAGAAACAAAACCACCTGTTATTTTTATCCAGCATAAAAGCCATATTCTCTTTTTATCATTTTTTAGAACAGAAACCATGATTATTAATAAATTATGAGGCTTTGCGTGTAAACAAAAATGTCAATATTCACAAGTTTTAACTGCATATATTCAAAATATGTGTAATGTAATTATGATGAAGATAACATGTACGTTACATGTTTACATTACAGTTAGATGTGAACTGGGATGATGATTCAGTGGAGGCAACTGTAAGTATATAGAGAAAAAATTAGGGCTGGGTATTGGCCAAAGAATTTGTATTACGATATATTGCGATATCTTTAACTGTATTGCGATATGTATTTCAATATTTTTAATGTTATTAAAATTGGATTTTCTTATCATATTAACTTTAATTTACACACAGAATGTACATAACTTTGATAAGTAAGTAAAAGAAAAAAATATTGTTGGTTTTATTAAATTTCTGCTTTGAAATACATCCATAAAACAGAAACAGTTCCTGTCTTACTGTTTGGCTTAATAACAAACCTTTCTTACATTTGTTCTTATATTTAATGATAAAATTCCTTAGTCAAAGCATTTTACTGGAATAACGATATTACACAAACATGTTTGCGATACGATATTGTTTTTTGTTGTATTGCAGTATACCGAAATATCGATATTTTTGTCCAGCTCAAAAAAAAAATTTTTTTATTCTTACAAGAAATACATTACAGATTATTGTTGTTATATTATTGTTATAATAATAATTGTTAATATAACTAATTATTCTATGATTAACCTTGTGAATAAATATATAGCTCTATAGTTAGTAAAGAGAAAAGCATTGTAAATGTAAATCTAATTTGCTAAATAAATTAAGAAAATTAAAATTATTTGATATAAAAATTTGGAATTCTGATTAAAGAAGCTTTTAAGTCATTCTATTTATGAATGAACATGAACGCATCAGTGAGATATTCTTTATCTTTCCCAATTTCCATTTAGAATTCATTCACTTACAGTTTTCTCCTTTTTGTGCAGGCACCAAGCTTTCCAGCTTTTGATGCAGCCATTAAGAAAGCCATTAAAATGCTGGGTGGTAAAGTGTTCCCAAAACTTAACTGGAGTTCACCCAAGGTAATTATGTTCCCCAAACGAAGTTGGGGAACATATTGTTTTTACTCTGTTTCTTATTATTATTATTCTTATTCTTATTATTTTTCTTCCTGGGAAAATTTTGTCCGCGAGTGATCTTGTAAACTACACATCCGACTTAGGTGAAACCTTTTTAGGGTAAGTAGGCATGTTATGTAGATTTGCGGAATCAAGGTCATTTTGCGCGCACGTGCTTGCAAGAGCGCGCACGTGCAAAACTTAAAATGACCAATATAATATGAATATAACCGTAACTTTTCTATTTTATGACGAAATGTTTTGAAACTTATAATGTAAGGATAAATTAGTAGTAAGCATAAGATGACATGGTCAAAATAGCAAGATCGCACGCGCATGCACGTGCGCTTCGCTCTGATTGGCTGAAACTAAAGTCTCAATATCTTTTTTGTTTTTTGATAAAATCATTTGAAATTTTGAACATAGTCATATATTAGGGAGATCTACAGCCTGTATTATAAGATTTATCATGAAAGCATGTGCATGCACATGTGCTTGCAAGAGCTCGCACGTGCAACACGAGAAATGTCCAATATAATTGATACAGACGTAACTATTTAAATTATTGATGAAATGCTTTGAAACTCATATTATAAGTATATATTAGAAGCATAAACAAAATGACATGGTCAAAAAAGTAAGATCTCACGCGCATGCACGTGCGCTTCGCTCTGATTGGCTGAAACTAAAGTCTCAATATCTTTCTTGTTTTTTGACGAAATCCTTTGAAATTTTAAACATAGGCATGTATTAGGATATCCTACAATAAGATGTATAGCAATTATCATGAAAACGCGTGCATGCACATGCGCTGCAATCTGATTGGCTTATGCTTTAAATAGCTTTAACTCCCTAGGTTTTCAACCAAACAGGATGGGATTTGGAACATAGATAGATATAATGGACTTCTACAAGATGGTATAGTCATCATGCACATGCATACACGTGCGTGTACGTGCACTGCAATCTGATTGGCTGAAACTTTAAACAGCTATAACTCCCTTGGTTTTCAACCAAACGGGGTGGGAATTAGAACATAGATAGATGTAGTGGACCTCTACAAGAAGGTATGCCATCATGCTCATATATGCACGTGCTTCTACGTGAAATGAGTAAAATCAAAAATACAGTTTAATGAGCGTATTTTTTTTTTTTATACTTTTGGATTAAATACTTTAATATTTAGTATATTAAAATATATAGATTGTATAGACAAGATGATATGGTCTTTACGCACATGCATTCACATGCGCACGCGTGGAATTCTAAAATTTGAATTAACTTGGTACTTTCTGGGTAAATGTTGTTAAAGCCTCAAATGCATAGAGTTTGTCTTATTTAATGAAGCTTACAGGGAATGTGGCACCAAAAGAAAGTTGGGGAGCGTTTGGGGAACATCTGTAACGGTCCCCGTTACAATTAGCACTAGTTATTCTTTTTTCTTCTTATTTCTTCTCCGGTACTTTTTTGTCCGGAAGTGTTCTCAGAAACTGTTCACCAAACTAAGTTAAAACCTTTTTAGGGTTAGTAGGCATGTTGTGTAGATGTGCCGAACGAAGGTCATTTTGCGCGCATTCGCATGCACGTGCGGGCGCGTGCAATGAGTAAAATGACTGATATATTTAATATGGTTGTAACTTTTATATTTTTTGATAAAATGTTTTGAAACTCATTATATAAAGATATATAAGTTGTGTAGATAAGATGACATGGTCAAATTTTCATGAACTCACGCGCATGCACGTGCGCTTTGCTCTGATTGGCTGAAACAGAAATCTCAATATCTTTTTTGTTTTATGATGAAATGCTTTGAAATTTCTAACATAGACATGCATTAGGATGTACTACAATATGATATATAAAATTTTTCATGAAATCACGCGCATGCGCGTGCGCTGCAATCTGATTGGCTGAAACTTTAAATGAGTATAACTCCCTTGGTTTTCAACCAAACAACATGGGATTTACAACATAGATAGACATAAAGGACTCCTACAGGATGGTATGGTCACCATTCACATGCATGCATGTGCGTGCACGTGCGCTTTGCTCTGATTGGCTGGCACAAAAATCTCAATATCTTTTCTGTTTTTTTATAAAATGCTTTGAAATTTAAAACATAAGCATACTTTAAGATGTCCTACAATATGATATATAATAATTGTCATTAAAATACGCGCATGTATGTGCGCTGCAATCTGATTGGCTTAAACTTTAAATGGCTATAACTCCCTTGTTTTTCAACCAAACAGGATGGGATTAAGAACATAGACAGACATAATGGACTCCTACAAGAAGGTATGGTCATCATGCACGTGCGTGCACGTGCAAATGAGTAAAATAGTGTAGACAAGATGATATGGTCATTACGCTCATGCAATCACATGCGCATGCCTGCATTGCTTAAATTTGAAATACTTGGTATACTTTTGGAAAAACGTTATTTACTTCTTAAATGCATAGATTTTGCCTTCTTTAATGAAACTTACAGCGAATATGGCACGAGAAGGGAGTTGGGGAGCGTTTGGGGAACATCTGTAACGGTTCCCGTTACAATTAGCACTAGTTATTTTCATGTCAATTCTGGTGATTCATTCAACTGTATATAATATTGTACTTCTTGTTAACCATGTTAACATTGAGTATGTTCACAATACGTTCTATTTCCACTATAGAAGAGTTATACCTCTTAGTGCGCTCTTTTGTGAAGAAGTCGGAAAATGTACAAATCTCGCAGGATTACTGGGAAACGTAACATAAACCTGTAAACAATATGTTGACTTTCGTTACACAAATCCTAACAAAATGAAAACGAAATATTTTATTGCTGTGGATTTTCTATACATCAATAGCAGGATGACATGGATATCAATTTATATTTATTGTTGATCGTATTTATCTATTTATCTTATGGTATCATCTAAATACAATACACATGCCTCTGAAATGTCGTATTTTTATCAATGGATTATAAATTGAAGTTTCTCGCTGTCTTACATGTCTTTTCAGTCCCTCTATTCTTTAACTAGAATGACAGATATACATTTAACATTTAAAATTTGAACTGAGTTTAGTATATTTTGTACTATCCGCAACACCATGCTGTCCCAGTCAGACAACCAAACACGCCTCTAATTCTGAAGAGTTCACTAATGGAAATAAAACGTATTGACAAAATAATTAGCTGCAAGAATTTTTTTTAGTTGATTTAGACTGTGGATTATCCTAACAATATATTGTAAACAAGAGTGATAAAAGCTTCAGAATTTAGGATAAATTTTTTAGATATTTTTCACTTGAATTAACGATCTCTGTTGAAGGGCATTTTGCTGAATTTTTTTAGGATGCCACTTGGATAGCCTTTGACAAAAGTCTTAAATGCACATGTCCTAGTGATGTGTATTTACTTCTGAAAAGTTCAGAGTTCATAACCCATGACCTCACTCAACCGTAAGTTACATGCTCTTGATGTACAAATTACATGTATCAGTCTGTAAGGAGGTAGTAGAGGCAACACTCACTGTGAAAGGTTTTCTTTTTAATTCTTCATAGCTGCGTTTTTTCAAGTACAGCAAATATGAGAATAATTATTTGGTGTCCTAGATTTATGAACTTAATAATATAGCAGGCAATGCAAGCTCTGAATGTGTGCTTCTTAGTGGCACTTTTTTGGCAAATTTTGATAACAGAGTTATTTCCCAGTGATCACATATGTTAGAAATTGCATTAAGTAGCTGACGAAATTGTACTTATGTTTTTGGACATTGATTTGCTAAAACTTTAGATATTTTATTACATGTAGCTTGCTGCAATAATATGAATTGTAGCCCTCATCAAATTTTTAATCTGATATCTAAAAAAAAAATGGGGGGGGGGGCTATTTGATAGCTACAATGCATTGTACATGTATAAATATGATATAAAATTTTATGCATAGTTTGAATTTCTTTCAAGGTTCATACATTGTGAAGACTTTGATGAGAGTGGTGATCAAGCCAATGTAGGATACAGCTTAATATTGAGGAAATGGCAGGACCTAAACCCAGGATATGAATTCAGGTGTTTTGTACGGAATAACAAGCTAATAGGTAAGAATTTTACGTGATTTTTTTCTTTAATTTCTTTTGTCCTAAAACATAAAGATTGATAGTAAGAAATGTTAATTTAATTTCAAAAGTATTTTAAAATCTCCGAAAAAATTATGGACGAACTGAAATATGGTAATAAAACAAAAAAGTTATTGTATTTATTCATTTTTCCTGTAAAGTGACTTGAAATTTATGATTTTGCTGTAAATACTTTGCATATACATTTTCAGCAATTTGCCAGAGAAACCACACAGCATACTATGAGTTCATCAGACAGGAAAAAGAGGATATATTATCAGACATACAGTCATTCTTTTATCACTTGGTCAGTTTGAAATTTCCTAATGAAAATTGTAAGTATTTACAACATTTTTTAGAAATGCATATATAATTTTAAAAAATAATAGAAATACATTTTCCTAATTGTTTGCAACTACTGTAAAAGCATTAACTGCTTTAAAGCAACACATGATCTGCTTTAATGCAACACAATTACAGAAACAGAAATATGAATGTACATAGAACAGATATAACACATGTTTTGTGTTGATTTTCTTTGCAGATGTATTTGATGTGTACAGAAGAGATCAGGTGTGTATAACAATATATAAATGGTGCATGTTTTGGAGGGTAATAGTTGAAATTGACACCCCAAGGAAAACCATTGTCAACCGACGCGTCAGCGGAGGTTGACAATGGTTTTCCTTGGGGTGTCAATTTCAACTGTTACCCTCCAAAACAGGCACCATTTATTTTATTATACTGAATATCTTCTTGATTTAGGATGTCAGAAAAAAAATCGTCGATCGTCTTAACGTTCATGTTTAGAAAGCTTTCAAACTCCATGCTACTTCGAAAAAGATTTACTGACCTCTTTATTGTTTATTTGATACTCTAAGAGTCCTTTATCATTTAAAGTTTCGTTATTTCTGCACTCGCAAGCATGTTTCGTCTGTCGTTTGTTGTTTTCAAGTAAGCTACATCGGACGCACGCTTTTACTGACGTCAAGTTTATTCCGTTTTTTTCAAACACACAACTGACGTTTTGAGAATTCTACGGTGAACCGTACGCGCATAATTTCCACGCATGTGACATTACCGTTGTGTTACCCGTTGTCACGTGTGTTGCTAAGGCTGAGAGTAATAGAACGGATTGTTAACTGCGTCTAAACCAATCAGATTTTAGTATTTAACATGAAAGTATAATAATCATAATTAAATCATGTATGAATAAACAAACTGAAAGAATATATACCTATGGTATGATACATTATATGTGTGTAGCAGTTCTGCAACATACTTTTCTACTCCCAAAATTTTTAGAGAGATCAAATCACTAGAAAATATTTAAACTTGCAGTATTTAGAACAATCATTGATTTATTGAATAGCTGAAGAAAACAAAATCATAAATATTCCTTATTAAATTAATAAATATCCACTTAATTTAATTCACCATTGATATAAGTTGGTGGTTGGGGAGTTTGTATTATAGATTTTTATCCCTAGACTGTGTTTATAGGGGAAGCTACTCTTGTTAGACTTCAATCCCTTTGGAGAAGTGACAGATGGATTAATGTTTACATGGGATGAGCTGACGGATAGTGACTCAGAACTCAAAGGCACAGACAACGATACACAGGTAATAATTAATGTATACAGGTATAGAGTCCGAGAAAGAGCCATAGCGCATTTGATAGTCACTTTCGCCTACTCAAGTAGTGATTTTTGAAATATATTGTTTAACCAAAATTTTGTCATACAACATAAGTTTATACATTCCCTCAAGCAAATCACACAAATATAATATTCAAATATTAATAGTTCCCTCATATGATACATATAAGAATCGGTCAGTTTATATGGAGAATATAGTAAATACTGAGGTATCCCCCTAAACAATGAGGAACTGTAGCAAAAGACCACCCTTAACCAGAAAAACAACTTCTGAATAATTTTATATGGTTATGACTGCACTTCATTACATTTAGATAATTTTGGTTAAAGTTGGTCTTCATATTGAAAATGATGAAAATATGTATTTAAGGCTATCTAAATTTAATTCCCTGGTTCTCAGGCCAATTTTCTCCAAAACAGATGCGGGAGGGTGGCATTTTATTTATCATTTTATTGGCAATAAAGTAAATGAGGGAGGTATTTTTTTTAATTTTAATTTCCGAATTTTCTTTAACATAAAGATAATTTTTTTAATCACAGATATACTTTCCATTTCTGGTCAAAATTTCTGCTTTATCCATTGCTTAACAGCGTGTAAACATCGTAGGTAATGTCCTCGAATGTATTTTCAAACGAAGTAGCCGAAATCTCATTGTAAATGGCTACCGGAAGTGAGATTTGAATACTAAACTACGAAACAAATGAGGTCGGAATTTTTTTTTCCCGGATTGGTCTCCGCAATACCAACTTTTTATTTTATCAAAAATACAATAAAATCGGCAATGCGGCTACCTCAAAACGGATGCGCGCGGGCCTGAGAACCAAGATTTCAATTTTATATGGCCTAATTTTTCTTCTCAAAATTATTTTAAGATTCAACAATCTGTCTTAAATTTGCCCATTTGATTATAATGACTTTGTGGCGTAGTGGTATGATCGCTGGATTGTAGACATAATGATCGTGAGTACGAGTCTCACGGTGTGTATTTTTTATCTATGCTATTTTTTTTTCCTCTATGCATTTTTCCTATGTTTTCTTTTATTATTTTATAATACATTTAAAAATAATGTAAGAGATATATAATACAACATTACACCTTGAAACTATCTTGGGAAAAAACAGTCCAAAACTATTTTAATGACCCGAAGTCATAGCTGCTATCTTGTTTTATTTTTAAAATTTTCTAAAAATCTTGTTTCGAATAAGAGTATTGAACAAGTAAAATGATTGTCATATAACAAAGTTGTAACTATGAAAATATAACACTGGTCCTAATATGATTGCATACACGTAGGTTGATCTTGAATTGAAAAGGTACATGTATCTATAAATAGAAACAGGTGATTTCCTTTTAAATACTTGAGTCAGCCGTATCGTCGGTAACGCAGCTATGGCTCTTTGAATAGGAAATTATCTTGATGCTATTCAGACATTCAAATACACAACATGTCCTTACACATTACAAAAGAAATAGAAATAAAAAGTTAAGATTTGCCCATTTATTTAAACATTCGATAACAAAAATAATTTAGATATGTCGATCAAAATAAGTCCTCATGGATGAATCTGAAATATAAAAAAATTAAATGCATATAATAATTATTATAATAGCTATAATTTTCACTGCAAGTAAATAGAATGGAAATGGTATTGTGGCTCGTGTGAATTGTTACCTGGACAAATCAGTATATCCTCCACTGAGTGTTAATCCACCACTGAACCTCTTAAAATGTTCCAAAGACTTGTGTTCAGGACCCAGTTGCCTTCATCGCTGTAATATATAGATATATTTATCCTTTTAAGGTGAATTATTCAGAAATAAGCAGCATTATTCAATGAACATGGTGTTATAAATAGCAATTCTACTGCTGGCATAATGGAAAATATGCCAGGAGAACTGTCAATGCTATACATGTGCATAATGTCATGTTCATTAAACAATCGTTGTTTATATACAATGTACATGTACTGATATTTGTATTATGTGGACTTGTCTAGAACATCAGAGGCATAAGGGCACATAAGGGCACAGCTGCTTGTCTCCAGTGAAAAAAAAGAAGACAATAAAACCGGTAGACATGATTAATCCACATTTTCTCCAATAGATCACAAATTACATACATGTATAATTACATATGGTCTTTGCTTCTCGACCAGAGTTTTCTGCATACATTTTACCAAGTTGTTTTCAAATTCTTGTATATTTTGTTTTGATGCAAATCTAACATCATTGTACAAAGTAAAAGAAACCTTCTGGGAAAAATTGATAGTACGGTACAAAAAGAGTTCTTTTAAATTGATTTCATTGTAAGAATTTTTTATTACTTTTTTAAGTTCCTAAAATTCATTTTACGAGCTGTAAAGCACCCTACCATGAAGACTCATAGTTCTTTGCAAAAGAAATGCCTTAATATGAACAGAAAAATTGAGATAATGTAGCATTTCTTTTCAAAATACATTGACAAAAATTTATTTTTTAAAAATATAAATGAGCAATTTTTATCGTTTTGGAATCTGTTTTCTTCCCGACAGTAAGAACATTAAGATCATAAACCAGAAGTCTCTGATGAGACTGTAGCTCTACTGGTGTCTACTTATAACGAAGGAGAAGAGTAGCATTTGAACTTGAAACTTTGCAACAGCAATAAATGAAAAAAAATGGTGATTGGTTTTAGCCATTTTCTTGGCATAATTTATTGAAATCAGACCAAAACTGTCTGAGTAGCATTTTGAAAATATTTCAAAGAAATTCCTAGCTTTAGAAAACATGGCAACACCATTTATCCAATAAAAAAATTGATATACAGAATTATGTATCTGTAATAGTGAATTCTACTTGTGTGCCAAGTTACATTGAAATCAGACGAAAACTGTAGAAAGAGTAGTACATGTACATGTATTTTGAAAATATTTCATAGAAATTTCTATTTTTATTAACCGTGGCAACACCGGTCATTGAAATAAAATAAAAAAACGATATACAAATGTATGCTTCTTAGTGTAGTATACTTGACAATGTGTGCATTATGATTGCCACCCCTCCAAAAAGTTACAATGGTAAACTATAGTAAATACATGTACTTTGACAATTTAAGGACTATGGAAGTTTGGTATAGAACCTTCCTGAAGAATTAGAGGTTTTTTTTTAAAATAACAAACCTACTGATATATATTTTTGACAACTGGTCAAATCCATTATACACCACTTGTCTTGATCGGGAATTAACAGAAAAACTCATCAACAATTAAATGTGTAAATTAAGCTCTAACAATTTAGAATAAAAAACGTCATTTATTTTAGCATTTGACTTAATGATAAATTGTATTTGCCAACAATTTCATACTAAATTGACGTTGATATACTAAATAAAAAAACTTTTGATCTACTATAGATAAAACTTAATAATCAATAACAACAAGTTTCAAAAATAATTTTCAAAAATCACAGATTTTTAAAAGATTTATCATAATCTTCTTTTTGCTATAACTCCAAATTGATTTCGACATCCCAAGTCAAAATGTTTAGACGTCATTGCCTATAATAGTACCTTCTCAGGGAAATAGTTTTATGGCATATATTAATTTTTATAGAGGAACATTTGAGGTGTATTAATTATTAAATATATAATTTATTGTAGTTCTTTTTATACGCCCGTCTTAAGACGGGACGTATTATGTTATAGGCTTCATGTCCGTCCGTCCGTCTAGCTGTCCATTCGTGTCCGGCTCATAACTTCAATACTATTAGGCCTAGGATTATCAAACTTTGTCAACTGATACTTCTTGGGTAGACGGTGTGTCGCGCACCAAAAGTAGGTCGCTCTGACCTTTAATAAAGATGCTATGGCCAAATATGGAAAAATCCTGTCCGGCTCATAACTAGAAAACTATTAGACCTAGAGCTATCAAACTTGGCAAAAGTATACATCTTAGGTAGAAGGTGTGTCGCGACCTATTTCAAGGTCACTGTGACCTTTAATTTTAGTGAAATTTTTTAAAAAACTAAGTTTTTTAAATTTTAAATTTCATAATCCTAAAAATGTAAAAAATAGAGTTGTATCCTTATTAAAAAGTATTAAATCAAGTAAAAAGTTAACTTATTTTTTCATCATATACTTTACAGCAATCTTAAACAAATTTCAATGTTAATGAGAGGAATTCAGTTTGTCCCATGGGCATAATTATCAAGCACTGGTCAGGAAGAATTTTGATAGCAAAAAGAGTTGCATGTCAAATTAGAGAGAAATTAATGAGTTTAGTGTGAGGAGGTAACTAGTAGAGCATTGGTGTTATCCCTTGGGTATTGGGCAAATGGACAGCCAGCCTAGCTGTTAGATTAAAAATAGCTCTTGTTGGCTAGCTAAGTTTTAAAATGAATTTGATGAATAGTAATTAAAACTTATTTGATATTGCATAATAAACTAATAATCTGATATTATATAATATTAATTAATTAAAAACTAATTTTATGGGGTGGGGTTGAATCAGCATGCCTACTTGACCATATGAACTAAATATAAAACCTGTCTGGCATTAAATCTAAAAAGAAATCATGGAGTATTTTATATGTTTTAAAAGTGTTTTAGGATAAAAAGTGCAGATCCATTAATATTTAGGGAGTAATGAGTAGACAAGCATCCAGTCAAAGATTAATTAATGAGTTCAATGTACGAAGGCTATCTGATCAAGCTCTGCCTTATCTGTATCCTTTGGGGATTAGACAGAAGAACTGCTGGTCAGTCTATAGAATATGTCATTTGATGGCCAGCCTTTCTTTTCAAAATTAATTTGGCATAGATTAAGTTGTTAAGACTAATTTGATATTGTTTATTATGATGGCCGGCATTTGACAAAGTCTAACACAAACAGTTGTATAGAAATCTGTCAGTTATGTAATATTTGTTATAATTATGCCTACAGCACAGGGGATGGATAAAGAAATATTTTTCTTAAAAATGGAAAAATCATGGAAATCTTAGAATCAAGGTCGAAGTGATTTTCTTGCAGTCTAAACTGTTAAAGATAATTGTGTAATATTTTGACGGGCGTATCATGCTGTGGCGTGGCACTTTATTTTTTGTTAGGGTAACCTATTAGTACTCCGATATTTAAGCTTTTCCTTTTATTTCAGTAATTATGAACTTTCATGAAAGAACATTTTCTCCGATGCAGGTGACCTTTCTATATATGAGAGGACATCCACGCTCTCAAAACAATTTGAGTAATCAAAGAAAAACTCAGTTTGAAGAAAGAAATTAAGAAAATACTGCTTCTTTGGTGGAAAATAGGATTTTAAATTTCTCTTTAATTAATTTACAAAGAGAACCAAAATATAAACATGTTTGAACTCTACTCACACTGGAAGAACTTCGATTTCGTCATCTGCTGTAGCAAGTGAAATACTAAGTATCAGAACAATAACTAGCAGTAGGGCGTTCAACATGGCTGCCATTATATCGGATACCTTGGAAATAGAGAGGAGAAAGAAATTAAAGTAAATGATTTTTAAAATTAATTTTATGAATTTATTAGAACTTAAGATAAAGTTGTGAGATTCGTTTTTTCTTTTGAAATTTTTTCCCCATTCGGCATTGATGTTTTTTTTTATATAAATACTGAATGTCTTTTGTTACACACTGGATAGTTCTGTTACATGTATAATTCGAATTTATACACTGTATTTACAAAATGGTAATGACAAAATGATCACGATGAAGCTTTAAAGGGGCATAGACACAGTTTCAGCTAAACCTTTTCATTTTTTTCCCCCATTTTTACAAATATTTATTTGAGGTCTTTGTAATGATCATCAAAAATTTGAACTTCAGCTGTCGAGATACAAGACAGATTTAGAGCTCTAAACCTTTGTTTTTGTAAACAGGGTCCGTGTCATATTTTGTTTACATGGATTAATATACTAATATACAGCTCAACGTACTTTTTAAACTCACATGGGTTTTTTGCACAAATTAAGGTCACATTTTTCTTGCAATAAAACGTAAGATTATCGAGCTTCACTACTAGACATAACACTCATATTAATAATTATTTCATGATACTGGTGCATATTCTCTAAAATCATTATCTTAAGCGTTAAAACTCGATGATTTTAAAGGGAATTTGTTTGTACACATGCATGATGTTACATGTGTATGTTTCTACCATAGGTATTCACAAATTAATCATTCGGGCTTTTCTTGATACTATTTAGTTGAAATGCTCAAATTGACGTCTTACAGATTAGTATTTTACTAAATCAATGCACATTTTCCATATTTGTTTTGGTTTTGTCGAAATGCATCTCTAAAAAATGACAAAACTGCATAAAGAAATCATGTCAAAGGATAGAATAATAAAGTATTGTTTGTCTTTCAACATAGTAAATTGTAACTATTGAAAAGAAAATTCTTTTACATTTATGGTCTGAAACTTTGAAAGTTTTCGTTGAAAGGTATCTTTGATGATGCTAGATTTCAGAAAGTTAATAAGAAAAATGCCGTCTTTTTAACATGGAAAGCAGTCGAACAGATGAAAAATAATTATATCATCTTGCGCCTTAGTGTCATATAAAGGTACGGAAAATGCAGAAGTAACATGAACTGCAGTGTTTCTGTGTCTATGCAAGGCAAGGGTATGCTTTAAAATGAACGGATGCAAAGACGGCTGCATTTGACGAGAAACTATGAAAAAATCATCTGGGAACTGTCACAATCTATCATCCAAGAACATATAAAAATCCTACCGATATTATGTGTGAATTATGTTAAAAGCATAAGAATAAGATCAAAATGAAGTCTTAATTACTTTTAAAACATATATTGTTTTCACGTTACACAATTTTGCATCAAAAATGTGACCTTAATTTGTGCGAAAAACCATGTGAGTTTAAAACGTGCGTTGAGCTGTATGTTCGTTCAAAGCAGATAATATCAATAAAGAAGTTCATTATTAATACAGTTAGATAGTTTTTAGTTTTTAGCCAAATGTCGTTTTGTTATAAATATGATATTTTCTATATGTAAACAAAAAACAAGGCACGAGACTTATTTACATTTTGAAGAACTTTAAGTTCTGTATCTTGTTAGTTAATCAATAAATGATGTTCAAATTTTTGCTGATCATTAGATGATGCCTTGGTTAGGAATAGTAAGCATTAAAAACTTCAGTTGAAACTATGTCCATGTCCCATTAAATAGATTTTAATTAAAAAATTATTTCTTTTAAAAGCTCTCTGTCACTGCTGGTAAAAACCATAATTTCAGTAATGAATTTATCAAATAAAGCAAAGAAAAAGACTGATTTCTGAAATATTTTCTTCTCGTAATGAAAGATTTGATAGGGTGATTGACTTTTTCAATTACTCGTATATAATATAAGCATTTATATAGATAATAAAAAAAATTGGTTTAAATATTATTTAATGATGGGGAAAAAAAGCATAGGTACTTACTCGTGAAGACAATTTCTTCAATTTGTGATTTTTTAATAAAATGATTCTGTTTTTATAGCAATTTTCCACCACCACCAATGAATAAGATGACATGAATTTAAGGAAATGTTCCTTAAGAAAAAAAACCCACACCTTTTACAAATGATGACCCCAAAAGATATTAATTATCTTTTCTAAGTAAATGTGAAACTTTAGTGCTTAAAAGTTGTCATTACGTGACGTTCTGGAGACACCATGACACTTATTAAAATTCATTATTAGAATTCATTATTATAACAAAATTTCTAAGAAAATTGAAAATTATCTGTTTATATTGTCATTAATATACTTCATTTGATAAAGAATTGCACGTGTTTTTTTTAACATCTCTTTTTAACATTTGATTATTATATATCTTTTAAAAAAACACACATTTAAAAAAAATAGTTTAAAGGGATGGCAATTCAATTCATTTTAAATTTCTATTTTACAATAAATAAAAGAATATACATGTATAAAATTAATTCATAAAGAGAGAAAGAAAGAAAGAAAAAGACTACATAAATTAAAAAATAAATAGAATCATTTCAAAGTAAAAAAAAAAAAAGATTAATAATTGTCTAAAATGAGCAAAAATAAATAACTAATGAATAATTTAAAAAGCTAGATTTAATGAAATTATGAAATAAAAAAGAAAATAAAGAAATTTCTATAGATTTTATTCTATATATATCATTTTACAAAGAATGTCGTGAATTTGTGCATTTAACAAATAAATTCACACGACGTTACTTCCCATATTAGGAAGCATCACTCCCTTGTTATTGTACATAATTATTATCGTCTTAAAATTCATGAGTCTTTTCTATTGTTAGCAATTGCAATGGATCGACACTTATTTTCAAGCTCCTATTTTGTATTGTTTTATGGACTTTTGATCTTGTATACTGTTCTTTATCTTCATATGTTTCATTGCTAGAGAAAAAATACATCGACGTTATATGTGACGTAGCTATGTGAGTAAAAAAGACTAGAAAAGGAAGTAAAACAAAATACAAAATTAATAATCATAATCATGCACTCTAAATTTTTCATATCCGAATGTTTTAAGTATCGTTATATAAGCATATATTCTAACGTTAGCGAGGATTTAATTTTGGCATTTGTACCAATGTTCTAGAGATCGCTTAAACAAAATATGAGGATATCTGCGTTTGGGATTTATCTTCACTCTTTAAAAAATTCTGATGAATTTGTTTTACTTTTTCATAATTTTTTTTCCTACCATAATGGATTTTCGTCTTAAATTCATCTACCAATGTGAAAACAAGAAAAACTGTACTCTTTTAACCCATGTTATTTTCTTAACTCTCGTTTATTTAGAAAGCATGGGATTATTTTGCATGGTGATGACAATCGGGTCATTTCGATCATAGAAAATTATTTCAAAATCATTGCTATGGAAACCAAGGGAATGCCGTCTAAAATTTACAAACCAATAGTCTCTATACAGAACACTGTTTGATATTATAGTGATCAAATAAAATTCCATGGTACACATGTACTGGGTGACCAAGCATTTTTGCTCCTTACAGAGAATTGGTGTCAACATGCTAACAACCCTGAAATTCCTTTTAATTTCTAGCATCCAGTGTTCAGGTACAAAAACTCCGGGGGTATTCAGCCTAACCCTCTTTCAACATTCGGGGTCCCCAGAGACATTCTAGACTTGGCCACAGGAACAGATGCCAGCAAACTTGTAGACCTCCTGAAACTTGTGAGTTAACCTACGAAAAAAAAAATTTGATATGAATCGCAAAATGAGTTGATCCTTGTTAACACCACCCATGCCAAACTAAATGTAGTTGCAATGTACAGGATCAGAGCTTAAATACATTAATGTTGGTTTAAATGAGTATTACATGAAACGTAGAAGTGCACCTTAATTATATAAACACGATTTGTGAACAAAGTAGTCAAACAGATGTCGCTATGCTTCCTTTCCTCCATAGTATTATAAACAAAAATGTTCATAATTTAAACTTTCTTGTTTTTTTTTTTTAAAAAACAGAGACAACAGCAGCAAGAAGATTCTTCATCTGAGGAAGAAACAGAAAACCAACAGACATGATATTCTCTCTATATAAGGTTGAAAAATTTACAGTGCCAAATTCTCCATGAATACAATATATTCAGATTGTGTTACATTGACAGAGGTTCACACTCTTCCTACATGTACGTGTAAATATTTCCTCTGGCAGCATTTTTTTTCTTTACGTAGAGACTTCAAATTTCAAGCAAGTTGAAGGTGCAGTATGTACGATCATAGATTAATGCTTCATGATGATCATTTTCAGATACAATATTTTCACTTGATATTCACAACTTGTTTTTACACAATGTTTTCGTTGAATGTCATTCTTGTATTTTGTTATAATTTTGTACAAGGCTGAAAGATAATGTTTCATTTAAACATATTCACAAAAACATTTTTTATACTTTGAAATTTTTCTAAGATTTTTTTTTGTACAAGGCTGAAAGATAATGTTTCATTTAAACATATTCACAAAAACATTTTTTATACTTTGAAACTTTGAAAGATTTATTAACTTTGAAATCTAAGTTTAAAATAGTCAATACAGTTTGAGAAATATTAATTTTCTGAGCTCTCCATGTCCTTGTATTTTTAGAATTTTTTTCAAAATCAATATCTATTGTATTTGTAAATGAAATTTAATAAATGAATATATATCATAGACTTATATTAATAGTTTTTTATCTTTGACCAATCTTAGAGAAAGCTCTTGAATGAATTTTTATAGTCAATTTTTTTTTCTCTGAGACAAGCTTGGATATTGTAGGGCCAAAAGAATACAGACATTTCAACCCGTACACAGTAAAAAGAAAAAGTTATACCCTTACTTATAATAAACTTACTAATGATCAGGCTTCGGGGCCACCAACATAGAAAATCGTCAGTGATTGTGGCCTTATAGTCAGATGTCTTTTGCATTTGAGAAAGAAGTGTCCTCATTTCTAAAGGAAAGCACCTGGTTATCACATTTATTGCTGAATCCCAGCGTGGTGCCTATATATAACAGCCACGTTTTGTCTCTGCATAGATTTATATCAAGGACTAGCGCTTTTTACAAATGTTCTAAAATAATCGCGCTAAAGAATTAATACATTATCCCAAGATAGTAAGAATTCTTGTAGCACAATAAATTCTAAAATAACGTAAGCTAGTGACAAATAAGTTTGATTAAACAGGGATATTCACAGTCTTGTTTGATATGAGTTGCAAATCAATTGGCAAGTTTTATGGTTGATACAATGACCTCGTCAGCAAGTACAGTCAGCTACACTTTAGTCAAATACTGACTGACGTTTTTCATACTAAATGTTAGACCAATATTTACAAACTAAATTGTCTAAGAATTTTACTATCGATCATTACAAGGAGAATACGACAGGTGTGACTGATCAGCAGGGGATGCTTACTTATCCACTACACCTGATCCCACTTCTGTGCTTTTGAAGGTTTGCTTTTGATTTATATTGTTTAAACGGACCTTAATCTTGCACACTGTTCGTTATCTCCCTAATTAAAATAAAAATACTACGTTTCTGTACCGCATGCGACCGCACCTGCTGTCGGGATAAAAGAAGTAAAGAATATCACCAACGTATTAAAACGTATATATCATTCTCAGTTCATCTTCGAATTCTGTAACTAAATACAAAACATGGCTTTGAAGGAAAATATAGCTCATTGTATGTGGTAAAGTGATGGATGTTGTGTGATGTTTACTACCCATTAAAATCTATTAACGATAAATTTGGTGTTAATCGTCAAATTTTCAATCACCGATGATATTACTACAGGCACTCTAATGATGCAGATTATTACATTATGTGATATTAATGTCAAATAAGGATGCTATAATAAGAAAAACGCTCACATTAACTATAAAAGTACAAAATATTATCGTTATCATTTATTAATGTGAGAAAAGTTAATCTAGCTATATAACTGTTTATCACGGGCGAATTTCAAGCCACGAAATTGATAGTGATGAATATTGAAGTAAAATATTGAATAATGGTGTTACCCTTGTATATCTAAAGTTTGCTGATTTGAATTCGAAGTTAATGGATCTAAATATACATTGTATTAACAAAATTCTGTAGATCTGTACGCTCGCCATTCATTATCCACTGAAACGCAAAAGAAACGCAACATCTTATTTTAGGGGGGAAATGATTATATATAGTTAAAAAAAAGTATCTAAAAAGTATGTGTGTTTTCCGTTTTGTAAATATCGGTTATTAAATGGTTTCATACCATTCCAGAAGTTAAGTTGGAGACTGCTTAACAAAAATTGCATGTCTTAAATGCCTCTGCTCCAAATTTCACCTATTTTTAAACTCCGAACATTGATTTTCATCAAGAACAATAGCATTAGATTCAGACGGAAAATAGTTCGAAGTAAGAAGCGTTGCTTACTTTTTCATAAATGAATACCGGTATTATGTCTAATCATGCTGTGAAGAAAAATTGATATGGTAATTAGAAAAAGCAATAATTTTTTATCTGGCAATAAAATCAAAAGTATGAGGTATATTTAGAAAAAATGTTTAATGTCATACCTATCTAATTCTGATCAGAAAAAGTATTGAAGCGTTGCCTTTTAAATCAGAAGATCAAATTGTTTTCTGTGGTTGTAAAATAATTTATGCATTCATCAACAAGAATTATCTTTCCATTTTCGCCTTTGAAAATATATTAATGAAACAAAATATTAATTAAATGTTACTGAACAATTCTGCATCTGAAATTTCTGACACAATTAAAACACATACGTTTAAAGATCTATAGAAAGATTTCAATTTTCACAGCTTAAAGGAATTTAGTATTATAAATGTTTAAGGTAAAATATTATAGATAATTAATGAAAATATTGGCCGTAAAAGCTAGAAATCAACATCTGTTCCATAGATTAGATTTATTTGAGTTGACTACAAAAATGTTCCTCACTAAAGAACTCTGCACCTTCTGACAAGTCAATCCATTGAATTTCACGGCAAAAATGTCTTCAGAGAGTTATCTATCTATTTGTTAAGGGATATTACACCTTAACAAAACATTTGGAAATATTATGGAGGTTCAAGGGTTTGTAACTTCATCATAAGCAAAGCAGCAATATTACGAAAAATAGATTCTCATTTCGTTTCCCATAGGGATGCAAAAGCTTCCTGCAAATGACTTTAGTACGTATTTCCATTGCTCAAGGTGGAAAATTTCAAAATAAAGATGATGGGGGTTTACTGATGAAATCATACTTCTCATACATGTATATTCACACTCTTGAGTCATGAATTGTTGTAAATTTTGAGTTTACCGGTTGGCTGTATATTCTAAATTTACAAGATGACACTTGTCTGACTCTAAGTTAGACGAGAGTGTTGATGTCATATACATGTACATTGTATTAGAATTTATATAGTTAAGCTTTTTAAAAATAAATGTAAGAATACTTATTGTTTTGAGTATTCACACACGAACTAAAGAATCAAAGATGTTAAAGTTGTAAAAGAATTTTTCTGTAATTATTGAATGAATTATGCAGCAGCTTTTTATGAAAATCGGGTTCAGTGGAGGAAACAAAGACCTGTAAATTGACATGGATTAGTGGTCAATTAGCGCCATTTACGTACATCTTTGGAATGTAAAACTCTCACATAATGAAATCGATAACTTGCTCCTACATCCATAAAGCATACAGTTAATTTTCTACAATATACTTGTTATTGACATTGGGATTGTTTTGTAAATAATTACGACATTTTTTGTGTGAAACGGGCCGCAGTGGGGATAGTGGGTAGAATTACATGTGATCGTCTGCTATATATTCATTAACTCGACCTTGAACTGTGAGATGATAAACTGTATTGAAAATGAGTTCCAATGAGAATATATATTAAATTTTCTGAGAAGTAATCAGACATGGACTGAAGCAACATGTATAGTAGCTAGTGTATTGTACTTTCAAATTATGCATAATTTAATGTCGAAATACTGGTATATTCTCAATATTTTGCTTACAGTTTAAGGAAGAACTCATAATAGATGTAGATTGTAGATTAGAAAATGGATTTAATTTACATGTAAAGTCATCAATAATGTTATTGTTACATTTATCTCTGTAAGAAGAATCTTTACAAATACTATATTAATAGTTCTGTCCCAACCCAACCCTTTCCAAAAATATTCTCAGAAGTGTTATACATTGTAGGATTTATTTTTCCTTCGTCTGTAAAAACTGTAGCAGTTAAAAAGTAGAAATATCTTCAATTTAATGCATCAATATTGCTTGAACATTCCTAAAATTCGAATATTATCTTTTTAACATACACATATGAACCCTCTTTCCTATTTAAGGGGGCCAACTGGGGTTTTATTGTGTGAAAACTACAATAGCGAAACTCTAGATCTTCATTTTTATACCATATATGACTTACTTTAACTTTAGTGTACATGCAAAGTTTGGGGGAAATCTACCGTCCAGGTATTTTTGAGGGACCGTCTCAAAATACAGGTACATTTACTATAGGATTATATAGGAAAGTGCCAATTTATGGCACTTTAAAGCAAATTATACAAATACTACAATAGACTTTTTGTTCAAACTATTATATTTTATGAATAATACTATATTATACAATATATGTAAGAAACACAAAATTCTACCGTCCTGTTACCAGAATGTTACCAGAATGTTACCTTGTTACTAGAATCAAAATGCCAAACATTAACGAATATTCCTGTTTTTATAGAGTTCTATAAAATATGACGGGCAAAGGGGATTCATATGAAAACATAATAAAAATAATGGACATAGTCTCAAATTTCTATATCTTAAATTTCAAGAGCGTATGTTTATTACTTATTCTTTAATAACATTTTATTACCCCTTTCTTAAAGAGTTTATCATAACGTCAAAAACACACTGCAACGATGTCAACCTATCTATGAATTGCAAAATCGGTTAAAAATCAGTTATATAAAATTGTAATTACAATTTTATACCTTTAATTTCTTAATTTTGTTTAATTCAAATAATTAAGCTTTAAAACAGTAAATACGCTTCATTTTACTATGATGCACGAAATATTGCGCAATGGAAACCACAGTCGACCCAAGCGCCAGACAGCTCAGTATTACGTTACGCTACAACTCTATATCGTAGGGCACGAAAGTAGACCCGGAGAATTGACACTGTATGGAGTTTGCAGTCGACCCCCTTAAAAATTAAGAATAATGCATGTTTCTTAAAAGTGCAAGGGTATATGCCAATCACAGGCTAGCTTAAATTCTTGGTTTTAAAAAAATCAAATAAAAGACATTTGTATATTAGATGCCTATTGTTTAGAACTGACCATTATAGAAGAAGAGCGAACAGTTTGGAGAATAATTGTTGCAATCTGTGTCCAAGCCCCTTTATAAGGAATGAACACATGCCCACAAATCGCCGATGAATTATTTTTTTTTGGATTGCAAATCTGTGCTAATATTTGTAGTTTATTTAAATCAACAATTTTATGAGGTACAATGCCTTCAAAATGCCAAAAGGTGGAGTATAATGTATTAACCATTAACTACACGAATAATATTGTGTTTTTAGAAGTATGTGCATTGCATACTGTCATTTGACTGTACCTTTAATGTATTAACAAGTATTCGATAATTAGATGTTCATATATGTATTTGATGTTTGTTTCCGAAAAAGCTTAAATCCTCTTTTCTAAAAGGTATTATTCTATATCACGCATAAACTTTCATTATCACATGTAGATCATTCATTGGTACACTTGTACTATGATCTGAAATGTACTAAAGTTCAGATTTAAAAATAAAAAAAAATTGAATCTCATTAACTGCATGTCAAAAACTTAATATTATCATTTCTTTATAAAAAATGGAGGCGTACAAGGCGAGAACAATTCCCCGCTCTGAGAAAAGGCATTTATCAATCGTGAAAGTTCATGAAAAGTTATATTTTTCAGAATCATATCATCTTCGTAAACATTAAATTCTCTATTTTATTGTTTTATTAATTTATTTTTAATCTATTGTCTACTAATGTTTGTAAGATATTTGCAAAAAATGAAAGAAAGCCTCACGTATGATATGAACTCACTCCATAGAGCAGGGTTTGGCGCAAGACCGAAAGCGTTAACCACTAAACTATGAATATAGTGGTATTTTTGTAATCGATGCATGTCTGTCAGTGTGATTTAATTATATGGGTTTGTTGAAGCGCACGTTTTTCAGAAATCCTGGAATTTCATATAGAATGGGTTCAGAATCCTTTTTTTTTTTTTTTTTGACAAATGAAATAGATTTCAGGTTTATGTTTTCGTCATTTAAGCGTTAACGAAAAATGGAGTCTTGACCTATTCATACTGATTTCAAAATTCATTTTTATGGTTCTAGTAAACCCATTTTGCACTAAGTGTGCTATGCTTAACTGTCCAAGAACTGAACTGAACCAAGATTGGAAGGAAAGATGAAACTGACAACTAGTAAAATAAATGTAATTTTTCATCTTCTTTAATTCTAAAGCAGTCAATGTGTTTATACGTTTGTAATATTTATTAAGCACTGTACCGAAATTGAGAACTCTATGGCCCCTGGGTCAGATATTCTTGGAAAAGGGTCATCATGAAGCCTTGATCCATGACCAGAGATTTCATAATATTTGAAGATGTATTCCTCCGCATCATAAAATGTCCAGTTACTTAATTTACCTATTATCCAAAGTTCCAAACGTAACAAGAAAAAAATGTACACAGGACATATTAAATTCACATACCAATATCCAATTTTTCTTTGAAAATTTTCTTCTCTGTCCTTAGCAAAAAACTCAGTTGAAAATTATGTTGAACAAAGGTGCGTATCTACAAAAGAAATCATGATTTTCATTAACAAGTTTTTCCCCATTTTTTTCTGCATCATTTCAGAAGCAACGCAGTCAGGGAAATGAAGCCAGAATTGTGTAATATGTTAACAAATAAATGCAGGATTTGTGCTTAGAATTTTTTTCGTCTAAATTCTTATTGTAAAGTGTTTAAAGGACAAGCTATTTAAAGCCAAGTTTCATATTTAGTTCACATTTCCAAGGAAATTAATAATATATATACAGTGGCTGGAACGTTATTGTTGACAAACCAATCGTGTAGAATCGTTCGTGTATCGTGAGTGATCGTTCGTTTAACGTGCAAGATCGTTCGTGTATCAGACTCAATCGTGTGCGTTTTTAATCGTGCGAGATCGTGCGTTTAGAATCGTGTAAATTTCGTTTTGTAAGTTTTTATCGGAATGTTATTTGTAAAATAAGCATTACCCTTGTTTGTTTTTCTTAATTTATTAATTAAAATCCAAATAAAATGAAAAAGCGCAATTTACATAATAGAATGCAGAACGAACTAATTATCGCACGTAAACAAGCAATATAGTAAGTCGTACAATATTAAGTTCTCGTCAAATAGCGCGATCAATATTGTGATAAACCGTACTTAAATATCAAACGCCTGTTTAAAAATCTGATTATAATTATTATTTACTTCTTATTGTGGTGAAAATAATCTTGAAATCAATTCATTGAAAATAAATATTTTTTTTTACAAAGAAATAAACATTTCTCAATGCTTACATAACTAGTTAGTCGACAAATATACATGGACACGGCATGATTTTCGGGAGTTTTGATTATCTGTGTTTATCTCTTTAGCCTATTTGTAATTAATTAATTTTAAATTTCTGCAAATAAAAAAGTTGAATAATTGGCAAGTTTTTCATACACTTAATCATTGGAAACAAGAGGAAAAAATTGTAATTATAATTTAAGTCATTCTATGCTGTCATTTTTGTTCAATCGTATCCCCCTTTCTGCATATCATGATATTCAATTCAATCAAATTATACGACCCACATACATGTACATCGTCTAATAGAACGAACAAAATCCGTTTGTTTGATCGGAGAATTAGCTTAGAAATAATTATTTTAAATCTAAAATGTTAAGTCTTGCATATATTTAGTTACAGAAATATCATTTTCCATTTTTTTCTTCAAAGTCTATGAAATAATATTGATAATTCTTTGAAATTTTAAATAAGTATTAAGCTGTATTTCGTTTTGAAAATATTGATTCCTAAATATTTTGAACTATTTTGAGTGAAGAATCGTGCGTTTGCGTTAACAATCGTGTAAGATCGTGTAACGTGTAGAATCGTGAACGTGAAAGATCGTTCGTGTAACAGGTTTAATCGTGCGTTAATCGTGCGGAATCGTTCGTGTAACGTGATCGTGCGTGTAAGTTGTCAACAATAACGTTCCAGCCACTGTAGAAATGTAAAGAAATAAAATTAACATGTATAAAGCATATGAAAAACATATGAACATAAACATATGTTGATCATATAATCATACAAAATATATGAATAACGTATGTTAAACATATAATCAATATATATTTAGAAACATATGTTGATCATATGTTGCTCGTTTTTTTTATGGCGAACAAATATGTTTTGGAACATATAAGTTAAACGTATGTTCAACATATTTCGAATATCTGCAAATTTACCTGTGCATAGGATATTTCTGGTACGTACAATATCATATCGAGAGACAAAAACGAAATAGACTTCATGTTTTAAATATTGATGATATTTCAGGATAGGCTTTTTTCAGGTTTACCTTTTATTGCAGAAACTATTTTTGAAGTTAATAATAAATGGTTCTTTTAAGAGCATAAAAAATGAATGTCACTGCTTGAATCCTATATTGTTTCGTGTGGTATAGAATTTCTCTGTTTCATATTGTCCTAAATTTCATAGCTCTTATCTGGCATCGAAAATAAATGCTTTGATTTCAATTTGTACATTTTTATTAATTTTCTCCTGAACTCTCAGCACTTTAAACTTCACAG
The DNA here is from genome assembly GCF_032062105.1 of Saccostrea cuccullata. Classification (NCBI taxonomy): domain Eukaryota; kingdom Metazoa; phylum Mollusca; class Bivalvia; order Ostreida; family Ostreidae; genus Saccostrea; species Saccostrea cuccullata. Next base: position 43,769 of record NW_026922236.1, on the reverse strand, counting down.
AGAATAGAAGTATCAATCAATGGAATTTTCTGCCACAAGTTTGTCACGTTGAAGGAAACAATTAAAGGGATGTACAGTGTAATCAATATGAGCCAGATAATTTCTTAGATGACCCATTTCTCATGGCGATCCATTAAAATGCAATGAGATTAGTATTTACACACTACAACCAAATACAAAATAACTTTAATTGCATCTTTTGTTTTGTGTAAGGTCGACCCGATCTGCAAAATTCAAACCTGATCATTTAATCAGTTGTTTTGGACACCATTTAGAATCGATAACAATAGATGAAGATTCTTCCTTGGAATGAAATAACGAAAGAACAACCCAACTCAAATGGTAATATCCGAAATTTTTGATTTTGGAATGGCATTTAGGCGTTACTTTACTACTCAATGATAAGCAGGCAATGATAAGCAGTCCGATTTATTATTTTAAATTATTCCCATGGCTGATTGTACTAAACACTATCATTTTCGTATGAAAATAGAATCCTATCCAGCGTTTCAGTCCATTATACACACGGAATTGTCGACGGTTTTCCGTTATTTTCCGATCATGTCAAGGAGCACACGGCAGGTGTGACCGGTCGTGAGGGGATTCTCACTCCTCCATAGCACCTGATCTTAACTCAGCAATGTTTTCTTGGTAAAATTATTTCTTCATATACACTGTAAGAATAATATTTTAAATTGATATACTGTCAAGCTGTGTTAGATTAGTACTCAACGTGATATACTTATTCACTTCTTTTTTTTTAAATCCTAAATATGGCAAAAATATGGGTTTATCGACAAGGCACTTAAACACTTTCTTTTATAAATACACCAACGGGAGTACATTTAGTTATTTATCGGAGTTAATAAATTATTTTTTCACGATAATTTCTTTTCTCTTTATTATTTGATGGTCCCCAGTGTTGCAAATATACATGTAGCTGTCCCGATTGCTCTCAGTTTGTTTATGTGCTACTTAGTAAACATATGTGTTAAATTAGTGTTTGTCATGTTATATCGAACACTACAATTGATTTATCCCGATTTTGCTTTTCCTCGCTGAAATTAAGAATATCTGAAACACTTCGTGCAAAAATATCAACTTGTCAGATCTTAGCTCTAAGATACTGTATCAACACGTACTATTGATATTCATCTTAATATCCCTGACACTAGGGAAGGTGTTGTATTAATACATGTATGATTCATTAGAATTTAATTTGTTTCCGTATTCAAGACCTTTTTTATCGAATCTAAAACTTAATTACTTATTGCATATATTTTTTAAAATGAATAACACAGAATATCTTTTTGTACCCTCAAGAAGTTATGAGCGACGAAGTCAAATCAAAGCCAAAAAATAATCTTTTAAAGGTATGCTAGATAGGTATGTTAGATATAAAAGACAATTTTGTTTATATGTTGTATTTTGTAGACTTTTTAAATATACTTTAAAATTTTTAGTCATATTCTAAATGAAAATTAGTCGATATTTAATTTTAATCTAATTTTAAAACATTTTCTTCCTCAAATGAAATCAGTTGTCACATATCTGTCTTAAATTATGTCAGGTTTTGTTTGTTTCTGAGATGGAATATTATATATGTAAATGAACAAGAAAACATTGACGTTACCATCAATTGTCGCCCGGGAAATATATAAAGTAAAAAAGGAAAATGAGTCTTGATCATCAAACCGCTTCGATGTGTGTGAAAAGGCATGCGTCTAATTGATGGAGACGATAGTCTCGAATATTTTGAAAACTTGTAGTCAGATAAAAGTAAATTTAAAAAGATACCATTTTAAACTTGATCAATTCCTCAAGTAAATGTTGGCTGTATAAAATATAAATTAAAGTTAAACACACGCATCACCTATATTTAAAAATGTATTAATTTTCAATTTTAGAATATAGAATACGAACTGTGCAGAGTACGTTTTTATCCGAGAAGTAAAACTCGATGTTCTAAAAAAAGGGACCTGTCATTTTTTCGATAGTAAATGATAAGCAACTTGATATATTAAATATGAAAAACATATATATTTACAGATTCACTTTATGGAAGTAAATAAATTATATATCTCGTAATTTTTAAACGTAAAGAACATTTGATTAACAATCTTTTCAATGTTGAGAAAACCTTCAATTCTAAATAACTACTCCCATCCCCATCCCCATACACCAACACTTAAACTTATATGTATAGAGCAGCCCGGTCCTCCGGGCTGCAATAAGGACTTTTTAACGACTATTCTGAATATTTACTTTAAATTAAAAGTCTACACTATCTGTTCATATTCTTGGGAAGAACTTATTTTTATAGTTTTACCATTCCTTTTTTTTAGCTCACCTGAGCCGGAGGCTCAAGTGAGCTTTTCTGATCACATTTTGACCGTCGTCCGTCCGTCCGTCTGTCTGTCCGTCCGTCCGTCTGTAAACTTTTCACATTTTCGACTTCTTCTCAAGAACCACTGGGCCAATTTGACCAAACTTAGTACAAAACATCCTTGGGTGAAGGGAAATTTAAATTGTTAAAATGAAGGGCCAAGTCCCTCACAAGGGGATATAATCAAGAAAAGACAAAAATAGGGTGGGGTTATTAAAAAAGCTTCTTCTCAAGAACCACTGGGCTAGAAAAGCTGAAACTTATGTTGAAGCATCTTAGGGTAGTGTAGATTTTAAATTGTTAAATTCATGACCCCCGGGGATAGGGCGGGGCCACAGTGGGGAATCAAAGTTTTACATAGAAATATATAGGAAAAATCTTTGAAAATCTTCTTCTCAAGAACCACTGGAACTGAAACTTATGTGGATGCACCCTGGGGTAGTGTGCATTCTAAATTGTTCAAATCATGACTCCCGGGGATAGGGCGGGGCCACAATGGGGAATCAAAGTTTTACATAGAAATATATGGGAAAAATCTCTGAAAATCTTCTACTCAAGAACCACTAGGCCGGCAAAGCTGAAACTTATGTGGAAGCATCCTGGGGTAGTGTAGATTCTAAATTGCTAAATCATGACCCCCGGGGATAGGGCAGGGCCACAATGGGGAATCAAAGTTTTACATAGAAATATATGGGAAAAATCTTTGAAAATTTCTACTCAAGAACCGCTGTGCCAGAAAAACTGAAACTTATGTGGAAGCATCCTGGGGTAGTGTAGATTCTAAATTGTTCAAATCATGACCCCCGGGGGTTGGGTGGGGCCACAATGGGGAATCAAAGTTTTACATAGAAATATATGGGAAAAATCTTTGAAAATCTTCTACTCAAGAACCACTGGGCCAGAAAAGCTGAAACTTATGTGAAAACATCCTGGGGTAGTGTAGATTCTAAATTCTTCAAATCATGACCCCCGTGGGTAGGGCGGGGCCACAATAGGGAATCAAAGTTTTACAATGTTGAATCAAAGCATCCTATGGTAGTGTAGATTTCAAATTGTTTAAATTATGATCAGTTGGGTAGGATGGGGTCACAATATGTATTACAAGGGGTGAATCTGTTAAAGAACAGAATGGTCAAAGCTTTTCAGGTGAGCGATGTGGCCCATAGGCCTCTTGTTTTAATTGCTTCTTGTTTTCTTTTATAGTAAGTTCTGGTAATATATCAATCTTATTTCATTAAGAACAACAAGTATATCAAGTAAGTCTCTGTTACAAAAGAGTGATAGCGTGGCGTCAAATTACTGAGAGTAAGAAATCAATTTCTGTTTCTCTAGCATTGTTTCGTTTAGGTACTAACAGAATGTACAATAGTTTCATCACTCCCTTGTTTTATTCAGCGATTATATATCATACAAAAAACGGAAATGGAAAATCACATGATCTCCTCACTCTGACGAAATCAGGTATACACGTATTAACTGAGTGCAATGAGAGATTATTTAAATAACTCAAAAGTAAATTTAGAAACGAATGTACACTAAACTTTAAAGATGGGAATTTAAATTCTGTGTCCTTAAAAATGAATTTGATAATAAAGTTTACCTGTGTAAACAGTTTGCTACTTCGGAGCAAACAGTGGGATTAACACAATGTAGCATACTTGCAACTGAAGTGCAACCAATTAGCTAGACTAAAGTAAACGTTATTAAGGATATGTCAGAAAAAGAGTGACCTATGAATTATGGATTTTCGGATGCCGTATCTATCAACTGGAGATAAACTGTGCTATATTATGATTTTAAACTGCTTCCTAACTTGTGGATGTAAATCACTTAATTCTTCGAATGTCAACATCACTAGGTATGTTAACAGTTTAGCTATCATTTTCGAGCGACCCTGTTATTTTTGGTACAATAATATACTTTCTTATAACAAAACAGTTCGGCAGTTAAAAACAGCCTTGTATGATTTTTTTTAAACTTTACCGTTGTTATGCGAAAAATACTAATTGGTGTCAAGCATGTATTTCATAAATATATTTTTTTCATTTTTTAAAAATGATATTTAAAGAACTGTAGGCAAGTATTCTTCATAAAAATTTAGTTCATTTGTGAATTTAAAGACACTTGTATCTTCTTTGTAGGAAAGAAATTCTAAATTCGATTTTGGATGGTTACGAGGCCTGGATTTCCCCTAACTATGATAAAGGTAAGGATATTTACCTTTTTCAGAAATGTTTCCAGAAACTCAATAAGAGCTTCGTGGCAAAAAATCGGTATTACGATTTTAATTCGCTGGCCATTCAAGTTATGAAAGCATTCATATCAATATGTTTAATTGTCTTTTAAAACTAGGCAATACATTGAAATGGTACCCAGGATTTTTTTTATATTTTCATCGATAAAATTTGTTTTCAATGATTTGAAAATATCCGATTTAACTTTTAAATGTTGCTTGTGTTATGTACTTTTCCATATAGGAAGATAATACCTTTAAGATTACTCTCAAACTTCTCATTAAAACTAAGAGGATTAAAAAATCCTTTAATCAAATATTAGAGGGAAAGTACATTTATGTCTTTTAGTCATGACTTATGTCCCAGAGAGTTCAAAGTCCAGTAGAAGAATATATATATATGTATACTTGTACATTAAAAAAAATTAGATGTAAAGTAAATATAACAGATGTCCCTTTAATAACTCATAAACGCAATTCTTTAAAATGAAGTTCACCAAATCAATAAAATTCCATTATCTGGAAATGAACTTGCATCTTCCCTCTCAAAACGAGAGTGCAATCGAGGTGCCCTAAAAAAAATATTGTCCATATGAAAATTAAACAAAAATTGAGCATAAGAAAAAATAATTTATAATATATTTGTATGCAACATATATTCTCTACATTAAGTGAAGAAAAATCCTGTCTAAACCGAGACTTGTTCAATTTATTTCACCGTAAATTTCGACTTTGATTTTCATTCCATTTGACAAATAATTTTATGCGTTTTACACCAGTTTGTCAAAATTCGACTTACAATCATGTCGGGTAATTCACAGTTTTTGGTACTTTTTTCCTTCCTATAAGATTACAAAATCTACTTATTTAATTACTTAAAAAGAAAAGAACTTCTAAACATAAAATAATAAATGCAAATATAATTAATAAAGCTGTTGTAAGTGAAATAAATCTTTCTAAAATTATTAGTTTTTATTAAAGAAAGCTAATATATATAGTATTAAATAATATAGAGTTCAAAATATAGGACTAGAAACACATGAATGAATTTAAATGCAGAAAGGCTCTACGTTTTCTACAATTGATAAAATTTACGAAGTTTAAAGTAAACTAGACGATTATAGATCTATATGATTGTTAAATGAAAACAAAACACAAAGAATGAATCTCTCCAAATGGTGAGCTAAAAGACATATACAGTGAGGTTGCCGTTATCGAATCACTTAGTAAATTTGCTTGGATATTTCGTACCTGAGTTTGAGTTAAATTCATTTTACAACATTGTTTGGTGGTACTATGTTTTACTTATAACATCATATATATTTCCCCAATAGCCACTGATTAAATAAAAAATTATCGCTGTACTTGTACTAATGATGTTTTCTCCTTTACCGGATCATTTTCTCCATTACCGAATCACGTAACATAAATGTTCGGGACCGTGTAAATTTAAGAATACCCTTACTACGTAACGTTTTACTATGCCTTAAAATATTTCAATCCCCACCCACTCCCCAAAAAAGTAGAAAAGCTAGGAATTTTTTGAGTTGTTTGCATCCGACAATTAATGTAAAAACAACAGCAATAAAATCATACGGAAAACAAATGACTAGCCTAGTTGATATAAGAGGACGTAAAAACTTATATGTGCATGATGAACTGCAAACAGCCGAAGAATTAATTTTTGATTCAAAAATTGTACTCATTGAGCTACCACACCCCCTCCCCATAATTTTGTCGCTATTTAGATAGAAAATATATCGCTAGATATATGATTGTGCCCCCTCAAAAAAAAAACAACGTCAGATGACCTTTTTATGCTTGATTAATTAATTGTCAAGGAATTTTGGTGGTTGATAGTGCCTCCTCAACTGAAAATGTATGGCTCTGCACCCCCCCCCCCTACCTACCAACTGAAATTGCTTCCTACGAGCCTGGCTTCAGAGATACCTAAAGCTGAGAGGAACAATTATATTTTCAAAATGTCGAGACCCAACAACTAAATTTCCTTTAATGAGCAGAGACAACTTTACAAATAATGATGTTGGGATTCATTTGCTGGATTTCTCCATTCCAATATCCACAGTTGACTAAATACCAGTATTCCGATTTATTAAATACTGGAGGTTGTCCTTTCACTTTATATGGGTCTACTTCAACTGTCCATCGTCTCTATAGAAATGACTAAGACAGCTCATTCTCCTCTAGCTGCTTTCATAGTGCTCTTTCTCCCTTTTACGTGAAGACAGTGATAACATATATTCCATATAGGCAAAAGGCTGCAGTCTGCATATCATTTTCTCAATATGTAATTTAAATCATATGTTTACTAACTAGTATATGTTGAAAAAAAGGGGGGTATCATAATACTCTGTTTATAATTTATTTAGCTTGATGTTGAATTGAAAAAGTATTGTTAGCAATATGCATTTTATATTATACGAGCTTGATCTTGATCATGACAAGAAATAAAAATTTATTATTGGAAATAATTTTTTAGGGAATAGGAAAACTGCAAACGGGGTATTGTTGGAAATAATGATTTAGTAGGGAAGTTTAAATTGCAAAGGGATAAATAAATAAATTTCTAAATCTTAATTTTGTTTGGTAATCATGACGATTTTTATTTGGCTATCGTCGATGTCTTCACATTAGCTTACATGCACATAGCCTATACCACCGGGAGACATTCTCGAATCCACATGCATGCTCTGACTTCTTACTGATTTTGACTGCTGATTTTGTTTATGTGTATTTTAACCACCTTTATTGTACGCTTTTGGTATATATATTCTGTTGTTGTTTTTTTACTGTAACTGGTGTGCAAAAAACCGCATACGAAAAATTATAATTTGGACAGGATCCCTGCATCTCATACTGATTCGTTATTGGAAACCTAAATACCCCCAACTTTAAAGCCAATACTATTAATTTCTGATTTAGAAATTGTATGACACTTTCAGTGCTTTTAGACATATAATTTTATTAAACATCTGCACCAAATTTGTTTACCTAGACTGTACGATTCACATTGGAGCGGTACCGAAAAGTGAAAGTAGTCTGCTTGCATGTACGCTTCTGGTCAGCGTCACAAAAAAGCTTGTTCATGTTTATTTAGAAATTAGGACATTAAACGAGTTGAATTTAATAATTTCATGATATATGATAAAAGCAAGAATTATTCAGCATGACAGGGTAGGTTAAGCTAAGTATTGGACTTTGATAAGAAAAATACAGAATCTTCATTTGAAAGTGATTCGTTAACGGGTGCAATTCGTTATTGGCAACCTCACTGTAGAACAAAAAGCAAGCTTTCATTTAAAAACCTGGTACTCTTGAAGAATCCGAGGTTGCATTGTGTGTTATCTTGATATCTGATAGGTTAGTTAGCTTTTACATAAAGAAAAAGGTAAAATAATATTAATATCATTGAAGGCATAATAGAAGTTGTACTTCAGTTTGCACCCCCACCCTGTGTTAAGGTTTTAGCCTATGCAAAACAATTCAAACGAAATCAACAACAGTCTCTCTGACACTGAATTTAATATATCAACCTGTTTCAACCATTTAAAAATCAACCTAATTTATCGTTTTTGTTTAGGTTTGTAATTTTAGTAAACAGAAACTGTCATTACAAATCTTCGGCAATAATCTCAGTTGTGTAGGAAATGGGATCTTGTGAGGGAGATGTCACATTGATTTGTAAAAAGCAAAATAAATGAAGAAAATCAGAATGAAAGTCTTATTTGTACGAATGACAATATATATATGAAAACTTTAATGATACATAGTTTCTCGTTTCGTTATACATAAATTCGAAGTTACAATAAAAGAATTGATTGATTGCATATTGTTTACGTTCTTTACGAGAATTTTTTCACTCATCAAGAGACATCACCAAATCCCGGTGAAGGGCTTGAAATTTATACCTCTACTCTGGCACTCATGCATGGCCATGAAGCAGTGAAGTTTCTTTATCGTGCTGTTGCCTTCCTTGACACGGGATCTCGGTTTTAAGGTCTCTCTCGAAGGATCGCAACTTTTCTTTTTTGCAGTTTCAAGCGTTTGGGGAAGGGACGGTTGCTATACCGGTCTTTATTAAAGACAGTCGCAGTTGGGTTTCCAACTCACTGCCTTCCGATTACCGAGCAAGCGCTATACACTGTACCAGAGAAACATAGATAAAAATTTCCAAAAAAAGTAAATGAATGTTTTGGTCAAATGAAAAAAAACATTAATGCTGAAATACTGTTTAAAGGTCGATAAACAACTAACAAAAATCTTAAAGGTTACTTTCTGTACTTTATCAATCATCACGAGGGCAGTGTTTAATAGTTCTAGAGAGAGATAATGCTCTGAAAAACGTCCAGTAATGACCAATATATTATGATCCTTAAATCTTCATATTGTAATCTTACACGTGAATATATACCACACGTTTAATTAAAAGTCATTAATTTGTGATTATATGACTGAGATTTAAAGAGATTTAATATAGTTATCCTAATTAAGTTTAGTTCAGTTAAGGGGATTAAGGAGTCTATTTAATAAGATACTTTTCTCTTAGGAGTTAAGCTTTACGTATTGATCATGATCTGCTTGTTTTCTTAATCTATTAGTTTAATACTCCTCTAAGGAAATTGCAAATTTTTTGGCAGTTGTGTAAGTGCAGTCTTTGAACTTAAAAGGACTACATTTTATTCCAAAGGCAGAAAATGTACTTTTAAGCATGGTGTTTTTTATGACTGCAGGTTATTCTTCTTATATTTTTTTGTAATTTCTTTAAATCTGTACACTATCTATTTGTTATCAGAGAGAAAAATACAATTTTGGATTTTTTCTTTGTTTAATTTTATCTGTTTTTAAACATTAATTATGCACATGCATATTACGAAAATCAATGGAAAGCAATGTATATGCGGTTAATCTCACTGTAGGACGTTTTGCAAAACAAAAATTAATATGAGTTGTTTCTTTTAACTCAATCTGAATTTTCTTTTCATCTGCTACAACAGATTACAAAACCACCAATGAATAAAAATTATATATAAAAAAAAATTGCATCATTCATTCAACTACATGTACCTGCTATTGACAAAATAAGTAAATGCAATGGTTAATGGTACACTATCATTTTTTTTATCAAAGAGGAAAATACAGTTTTGGATTTTTTTTCTGTATTTATTGTCTTCATATATATTTTGTTTTTATGCATTAATTTTGCACGTGTCATATAAAAAATAATAATGGCGAGTTATTTATATGGGTTCACCGTTCTGTAGGACATTGCTAAAACAAAACAAAAATTAATATGTCATTGAGTTGCTTCTTTCAAACTTGGTCTAAATTTTCTTTTGATCAGCTGCAAAAGATTACAAGACCACGGATGAATATAAATTGTAAAAATCTTCACAAATCATCCATTCAGATTCTTGTAATTGACAAAATAAATGCAATGGTTAAAAATTTATGACCTTTGTTATTACAATTTATGAACGGAGATCAAAGAACCACATTGCTGTAAAGCAAGTTCAAGACATGCAACACCAATACGGAAGAAATGTTACTCTTTAAGAAAACGTTCACTTTCAATTAATGGGTAAATAGGGTAGTATGACCATAGAGATTGCATTTTTTTATTCTGATTACAATTATCAACTTCCACTATGGAAGGTTGTTAAATTTACAAATGTATGGATCAAAAAAGACAGAAATTAATGAATATGAATGAGCAAGAATGGATAATAAAATGAAATTGAAGTAATTTATAAAAATTACAGAATTCACTGTACGACCGCACATGAGGAGGTAACGAAATTGTTTCCAATGCCTTTTATCCACCTCTACGATGGAAAAAATCGGTGGGGGAATTCAAAACTAGAACTCCAGTAGAGAAGTTGTCAAAAATGGAATATGAGACTTAAGGACAGTTTTCACTTTTGTTTCTTAAATACCTTTAGGCCTATAATAGAGAATTCTTTGCTAAACATAGACTTCGATGGTGAAGAAAAATTAAGAGTTTCATTCAACGTCAAACTTTGTGTACCTCACGGGGTACCAAACTGCTTCCTACAATGTAAGGCCTAAATTATGCACAAGATGCAGATGTTTAAAAGGCGCATGTTGCACTAGCGAGGCAGTATTTTTTTAAATGATCTTGACGTTATGGGAAACGTAAATAACGCTTGCTTCGTACGTTCTTACACATTTAGGTTATGTTCATTTATGCACTTCTTCTTATCAAATGTTTTATAATCATGAAGATCATGAAATGTTGCTTTTTACTTTGACAGGAAAAGAAATTTAATTTGACATAGATAAATTAGATTTCTTTTCCTTTCTACGATTTATTGGGACAACCCTCGTACTTTATTTTATTTCACAGAAACTCTAGGATATACAGGTTAGTATAGAGAAAATGTAAAACTTAGTCAGGTACAAGTAGAAGTCAGGCATTTAGATTCAAACACAAAAAAACACTTATAACGCCTGAAGTAGAAACTAATGCTTAGAGAATTTAAATTTTTTGAAAGTTTCTATGAATATTACTAACTGCTCATTACTCTGAATTGCATAAGTATATATACTTCCTATAATATACTGACACGCAAAAGAAACGCAACAAGCTGTCATCTACAAATGTTGATTTTTATATCTTATGATTTTCAAAAGCGAATAAAGTAAGGCTAAAATCATTTTTCAGAACATCAAAGATTTGATAAAAATGTAAAATGTTTATCTGTTTATTTTACTAAGTAAAATATGACTGTTTAAACACCCCCCTCCCAGCCATTCAAGTAAAACGTGCAAGACTGCACTAAACAACAATTGCAGCTTAATTTCTACGATACAACAGGTTCATTAATATCGAGATCTGAGCGAAGGAATTATTCTTTGGCATTTTTAAATGCCCATTTTTCAGATGATTAGGTCGAATTTTCTCTAACTTAAAGCAGTGTAGCCACCCTTGGACTTCTGGTACAAGGAATGTCCTTAATGCACATGATACGTAAGACCCTTTTGAGGCATAATGTAGTGAAATTTCGCATCAGCAGCTCTCCATCACCTTTACATCAAAATTTTCCAGCTAGAGCTATGGAAATGCGTACATAAGCCACTTTCAAGTAGCCTTAGCATCGTTACGGGAAACGAAAGGAGAGTTTATTTTATGAAATATTGCTGCATTACTTATGATGAACAGTAAAAACCCTTAAAACTCCACAATATTGCCAAATGTTTTGTTAAACATGCAATTTTTGATTTCTGTTAAGCAGACTCAAACTTGACTTCCGGTTATGGTACGGAAATCGTTCAACCATTAAATCACCGATGTTTACCAAATTGAAGATATTCATAATTTTAAGACACAGAATTCTTTATTTTACATAATTATTGCCCCCTAAAGTAGGGTGTTGCGTTTCTTTTGCGTGTCAGTATAGCAGAGCGTATCAATCGAATGACTGAAAGGAGTTTTTATCAGGTAAACTTCACTAGAAGGAAAAATAGTACTTTTTAGCTCTAATGAAAGTATTTTGTAAAAGAAAGCTATATTTAATCAGCAAAGGCTTGTTACAATGCTAAAGAAATACCTAATTTATTTATATATTCTTTCTCTTTGTTTCAAGTCCTATTTTTATAAGTTAAACGCATAAGGGTTTCTTATCAAAATTAGCAAAGTTTTTTAAGCTTTTTCATTTGATGTAAATAAATATTCAAAATACAAAGGAAATTATTTTTTTAAATAATGGAAGAAGAGTTTCAAAATATACTTAAAGTCTTGCATTACCTGACATTAATCTTATTAATGCTTAGACAAAGGCTTCATAAAATTTTGTAATTGTATGGTATACTAAATTACATGCATTAAGCGTCTTATTTTACAAATCGTGACAATTAAAAGAACGATCAATTAAATCAGTTTAATTCTAATGAGCAACTGGCATGTTTAATAGATAAATTTAAGATGCATTATTAGTTTTTAGTGATTTAAAACAAAAGAAACCAGACAACAAACCCAAAATAGGCTAATTTATCTAATTATGTCCCGCTTTATCATTGATATTGTCAGTACAATCTTTTCTATCTATTTAATTACTTTCAGACAGGTATCAATGTCCTTATTTTCATATCATCTATTGCTTTATATTTTCTTTGATTGTTTGCTTGTACTCTAAGTTTTCAAACTCATATTCATCTAAGAGGAGACAATATAAATAGCATATATTTATCAGATAACTATGTAATGGGAAATCACAATATCAGAAGATAGGTTCGTCCCTAGTACTTAACATGGAAAATAGCCTAAGGGATCTTCAAAACGGCGAGACTTGCAGGGAATTCTTTGCTCAATTCCTTGACCAACCACAAAAGTTTGATATATGCTCCTGTCTGAAAAATATTTCAATATTTTAATTTTTGGAATTGTCAATTTTCATTTCTGGACCAATACTGTTATTTTGAAAAGCAGGAGCAAATATTTGTTTTTGGGATATGATATAGAAAGGATTAATGCTTAAGTCTAAGTATATTTTATATGCTCACTATAAAGTGCCTTGAACTATCGTTGTTTCTGATGTTATGTATCTTTGACCAGTGTCATGCCTGTGTAGTGAGCACAGAATCTATTGATTATGTATAAATATTAGGCTGCCTAGACAATCAAGCGTTAATTGTATATGTTTGAAAGTTTTGTATAGGGGTTATGTAATCTATATTTCGGTGATATCCATGTGAAGCAGAAGAAAGCATTCTTAAAATGCTTTGTGCTATCAAATACTGTAAAATTACATATTTCCTGGGGACAAATTTTCAAATTTGAGGGGGGGAAAAATATTGATTTCTGGAATTTTATTTCGTGGTTAGAGAAGTATTGTATCGTAATGCTTATTAAATTTTACATTTCGTGGTGGTCGTGAATTCATAGGTCTCTACATACCTAAAAAAAAAAAAGAAAATTAAATCCCCGCGAATATTAGTTATTTCACAGTCGTTTTAATGTTCTTTTTCTTACTCCTTACATGCTTACATAAGTTATTAAATAGTCTAACAATTTTATTTTAAATTTTTAGTTAAATGCAGACCATTAAAAGAGAGGGGAAAATTCTTAACAATGTCAAACTTCATTCAAATATGTTTCGATGGAAGTATTTATATTTCGTAATTAAATTCTATGCGGATACCTCCAAACACAAACTCAGTACAGTGAACTAAAAATTAAAAGACGATTGAAAGGGAAAAGGAAAAGTTTTATATTTCACATTCAGAGTATTAAATATGATGTGAATCTATTGAATACTTGGTATTGGTTACTCAAACGTATTGACTGAAAGATTTGCTATTGTCATGATTATTAGAAGAAATAAAACTACAAATAACTAATTTGGGACGATTTAAAGAAGTGACTTGTTCCTGACTAATAATAAAATGTAAATATTGAATTTACCTATCAGTATAAAAACAAAATTTGCAAATTCTTATGCATACACGCGTGCTATATTACAGTTCAAGTGCCTCATTAGTGATTAACGCAGAGCAGATTTTTTTTTCCATTTCGAAATAATAAAACACTGCACCAGATTTTTCGATTCACATATGTCAAATTTTTCATGACATGTACATGAGATGAATCACAAATACCACTTTCTGTTGCTGTGTAATAGAATGCTTCTGTTTGCAAATTTTTAATCCCGTATTTGTTTTTGCGATCTCGATCAACTCCTCAAAAAGACCCCATTGAGAAGCAAAGATTCATAGCTGATACATTTCATGAAATCTATTGAGACCTTTCCGTAGTTTTTTATTCTTAATCTTTTATCTGTAACTAAATATAGTGCTTTTGTTTTATAGGTCGTCCTATCATTGACATTGTTCAGCTCTATGTTCTTAGCATTGATTCTATACGAGACGCTAATATGGTAAGTGAAAGAATTACTCCCAAGCTAGAGCCTTGCATTGCAGCACATCTCAAGAGACATTTTTGGCGAATGAAAGAATAGAGAAATTGGGTATTTTCACCCTCTAATCGAAATGACCTAACGTTGTTAATAACATGTATTTACATGTAAGACTTTCTCAAAAGTTATTTGAATTTATACGATAATGCTTTTAAGAACTAGATAAACGAGAGGTCAAAGGGAGAAATCTTTAAAAAACATATCATATTAACTGGCTTGCAATTTTACACTACACACATACACTTATTCCACAGGAAACAAACGTTGACGGACGATTGATTGATTGTCGTATGTTATTTAACGTCCCTCTCAAGAACGAACAAAAACAAACACGAAATGTGTAAAGCTCGTACATGTAAATATGGAGAAAAAAACAGTATCCAAGTCCGAACAATACAAATCAGGAGCAAAGCTATAAAACTTCAGATGTGGGATTAGGGAGCCATGGTAGAATGAGCATCCTCTTTCAACCCGCCACATCGGTCATGTGTGCTTGACATGATAAAGAAATACCGGAAAAATATCTCTATCAGTTAGTATGGACAACGTCAATATTTAACTTAATATAAGATATTATATTTGCTGACAAGGTCATGGTATCGACCATAGACATTTCAAAATGCTAATTTTAAAAATAATATTGATATTCCTGTTTCATTAACTTGTCTGTTAATAGCTTGTCTCGTTGTAAGTATTGTTTATACATGTATGGAACGTGCTCTCGCGTATCGAATCAATTGTGAGAAAGATTTTACTATATGTTTCTTGTATATCATGTGTAAGTTTCTACAGAAAATAATATCTCTGTTTTTTTGTTGTTTTTTTTTTGTTTGTTTGTTTTTTGTATGATTGATTTATTTGGGTCAATTGGGTTGATGGGAGGCTTACTTAATCTAGCCATGTGATTCCAGCTCTGGTATTTTCAGAAGTTCGGGTTATAAACCCTTTTAACATTTGTATTGTTTGAAAAAAAAATTTGGACATCAATCATAAATGTTCGTATTACTGATCTTTTTGTCGTGATATTGAATTGTTCAAGAGAAACCTTTAAAATGAAACGTGTAAATAATTTCTCTTTGTGAGAATGCTCTTTCGTGACTCTTTGTACTAATGATCTTCCATGATGAAAATATATTTTTTCTGTTTTTACAAAAGATATTTGCTGTCAATACTAAAGACTTTATATTAAAATAAGCATCAGAACCACGATATTAATCTGTCTAAGATTATTGGATCTGTCATACAATTGATAGTTCGAGCCGATAAAAGTAATAAAAAATGTGAAATATATTAATTTTACCTTCTCTATGATCAGTAGGATAAGAAATAAATGTCAGTACAACTCATAAATAGCAAGCCAAATAATTCATCTGTTTTCACACAACAATATTTCTCATATTTAGCGAAGACATCTTTCTAAGTAAGAAAAAAATCCGTTCTATTGTCAATAAAGACAGTTCTTGGTCCTGGATTCCATTGATTATCGTGAAATATACATGTACAGAGTAATTTTATTTGAAGACAAGTATAAGCTAATGATGTATTAAAATGTATTGCCCTTAAATACAGTGGAAAGTCCAGATTTGGCAATATCGAAATATGAAGCGTTACTGGGGTTTTCCATTCTTTTATTCTTTTGTGGAGTTAAAAGATGGTTGCAGATACATTAGATTGATTTTTAATCGGAAAAAAATGTTTTCAAGACATTTAAAATCTATTTGTCAGAGCACAAAGGTAGGGAAAATTAGTATTCAACGAAGAATTTACATGTGATATGGAATGGAAAAATAAAGTTTAATTGAAGTTATAACCTAATTCTTTTCATATTTCAAAGCTTCAATCTTTCTCTTTAATTGCATTATTATATTTTTGATTAATATTTTGTAGGACTACACAATGTCATTCTATTTTCGCCAACGATGGATTGACCCACGACTTATATACAACGCCTCTTACGGAATCGAGGTCATCGAGCTCGACACAAAGCTTATGGAGCGAATATGGGTTCCTGATATTTATTTTGTCAACGAAAAACAAGCAACAATGCATGATGTGACTGTGCCTAATAAAATGATGTATCTTTATCCCAGTGGACTAGTTCTCTATAGTACAAGGTATAATTTATAAGCATGTTTAATGTTTGCTGTCCGTATATTTCATACATTTATATACAAGGCAAATGTCATAGATAGGGCCTATAACTAAAACATGGACGAAAGTTTCTTATGATTTTTCCTCAATCGAGAAAAAAAGCTTCGGACACGACTCATTTTCTACATAGAACAAGACCTGGGGGCCATAAAACTTAGACGAGCTCACTTTTGATCTCAATCTCACTTTTCCACTATACATTCCTTATGTAAAAGTGAGACCGAGATCAAAAGGTTTATGGCCCCTAGGCCAGATTTCATTTTTTTTAAGTCTGCTAAAAAGTGTTACTCATAACCATTTTGGCCACAGAAATGTTACTTGTTTTTCAAAATCAACAAAATTACATAAAATATTAAATCATAACAAATCAAACACTACATGTATTACAAAATAACATTTCATAAAAATATACAGACAGTCAGGAGTATTGTCGATCCTTATGGAATTTCTAATACTGTTCCTTTAAGATGCATATTACTATAGCATAAGCAGTATATATTCCATCCAAACAATTGCAAATACAAATCGTTTTTTCATATCTAAAAATATAAGATAAAAGGGTTGCTTGCATCAAATTTTCAACAGCCATGCTCTGTGATGTTGCAATCTCTATTGAAGAGAAATTAACAACTGTTTTTGTTCAATTCAGTTGTAATTTTGTCATTAATTATTTATATGTCAATTTCTTTTATGTCTACCTTCGTAGGATCAACAATTTTCTGCTCTAATTCTTGTCTTGTATAATTTTTTTTTTGTTTGTATTTTTCTTTATTTTACAATTTGTTTTCTTTTTCTTTTACAGAATAACAGGTGTCTTTTCCTGTATGATGAATCTTCAGAAATATCCTCTCGATCGACAAATATGTAGCCTTAGATTAGAAAGCTGTAAGCACACTATTCATAATTTATTCAATGTACAAAACATTATTTCAAGACATTTTCAATATTTTTAGACCTGCATCGTTGTTTGATTGCCCTTGCTCGAATCAAGTAAAACAATTGGTTGGGTAGCTAGGTGAGAAAAATATTTTTTTCCAGAGAATTTAAACAATCTCATTTATTAATGAGATAAGAAGAAAAAGGAAACAAAATCCTGACCTGGAATGAAAAAAGTCGGGTAACTTTTAGTCGGTCGGTCGGGAGAGGGCGACCAAATATTTTTTTAAGATGGCCTAACATGAATATGATATAAATTGCTATAACGTACCAATTACGAATTGTTTCAGATGCACACAGTGCAAAAACTATCGTTGTTCGATGGAAGACACCAGCTGTTGAGTTCTCTCCCTCTCTTCTTCTTCCACAGTTTGAAATTGAAAAAAATCACCCTTCAATTTGCGATACGTTGTATATGGGAAGTGAGTACAATGTAATCTTATTCCAGAAAGTTATTTTAAAATTTTGTATCTTTTAAAATAGTCAGCTATATATTATATTTCAAGAGGAGAAATTTTAATTTCAAATTCTGTGAATGATATAAATCACAGAACAAACACAAATTTCTGCAAACGATAAAGAATCAATATTTTTAAACGTTGTTTATACCATACCTGTATACGTAAGAGTAACCATTCTAAAAACCCAATAGATTTGACCATTTTAAGACTATACTAAAAATATAGAGTTAAGATATTATCAGTAGTCAATATTCAATATAGAAATGTTTGTTTCATTTCAGTTAATTACTCTTGTGTTGCACTTGACATTCACCTGAAACGGAATCATGGGTACTACGTCACTCAGATCTACGTCCCCAGCGCTTTAGTAGTGGTCCTATCGTGGGTCAACTTCTGGCTAACAGTGGATGCAGTTCCAGCCCGAATTTCCCTCGGTCTTTTAACTGTGCTCACTATGACAACACAAAGCACGTCATTTTTCTCAAATTTACAAAAAGTGTCTTATATTAAGGCCTTAGACGTGTGGTTGGCTGTTTGTATGATGTTTGTGTTTTCAGCATTATTAGAATTTGCTTATGTGAATGTAACGTTTCGAGTAACCAACAGAAGGAAGTCTATACAGGATCTGCCAATGTTCGTGCATACAAATGGCGACTGTAAACCAGATTCCGTGTTTTCTTTAGGTGGAGTTGAAAACGACGTTGTAAGTACACTTTAAAGCATTCCTTAGGTTATCAAGTCCTTATTGTTTTGGTTGATTGTTTGTTTTACGTTTTTTTTGAGAATTTTTACACATATTGAGACTCATTTGCGGGAAAAGGGCTGAAAATTTAGACGATTATTTTTGCACTATATAAATGCTTTGAATAGTCAGTGACCTTTTTCGTGCTGGCACCTTCTGCGGCGTGCGACTTCAGTTTATAACCTGTCTTTTCCGAAAGACCAGTTTCTGTATCCCACTGTGGGATTCGAACCCGTGACGTGAGAATCAACACTTGAGCCTAAGACTCTTAATCAAATGTTTTTTACAAGTGTGCAATGTAGGCGATATTTCTCCGTAGAAAAATATTTCAATAATGGAAAATACTCCATATGTGACTGATCTGTCTTGTAAATTATAATATTTATACAGTCAGAGCTATTAAGAATTTTTATTTCCATATTAGAATCAATATCCTTTTGAAGAAAGCTGTATCTTCAGGAAACTGCTTCTAATAAACATACATTTAACAGCACTTTAAGGTTTATTTGAATGAATGTTAAGAATGAAATAACTTTTTACTTAGGACTCATTCAACACTATCGGGAGATTTCCTTATAAGCGGTCTCTTTATAACAAGCACAATCAATCAGCCCAGGTAAAGAAATGTTGTAAAAATAATTCCAATGTCATCTCCCGTTTTTTTTTTCTTTCTTTCTTTCTTTCTTTTTTTTCATTTTTTTTTTTTTTTGGATTACTTCACAAATAATTTAAAGGCCTAATAAAATGCTCTAGCTGATTTAAGATCAGAGACAAAACCATTTTCCCCATCTAATGATATATATTTTATAGTTAACCTTGCTTTCTCAAGTGATAAGCAAATTGAGTGTAATTTTCCTGAAAATCTTCCAAGTAACAAACATGTTTTAATGCATTACCCAATATGCTATCAAGTTACTGTCGAATGCAAAAAATAATTGTGTGAAAGATTTGTTATGCATTCATTCATTGTTATCCATTTGTTTTGTTTTTTGTTACCCATTTGTTATCCATTCATTCATGGAACCTAATATGAACATTCATTGTTGTAGAATATACATTTATATTTCAGACGCGGCGAAATCAAAACCACAATCAACCAAATGCAAGTAAACAGAAAAAAGCTGGACTTCTTGAAAGTTTGTATTCAAAAGAGCGGGAAAAGGCTCGCAATATTGACCGTATTTCACGCATATTGTTTCCGGTTGCATTTCTTGTATTTAACATTGCTTATTGGTGCGTATATTTATTATGGGAACCCACAAATGAACCAAATGGTTCCTGATGACTGCCAAAATATGTATTTGTACCTATATATCAGTATTTATATTGTTTGCATAATAGATGCAGAACATACCATACTGTAATTGTAAAATTCAGACACTGAAGTGTACTACAGTGTGCATTCATTATATCCCATTTAAACATGATGTAATCTTAACTTTACCTTCTCCTTAATTATTCAATTTTGATATTTAGTCACAATTTGGGGTATATTTTGTTAAACTATCAATGTTACTGAACTAAAAACAAAAACAGTAAATGTGCAACTTGGAGAAATTACTACATCATATGTAGAACTTGTTTAATCATAAGATGTATTTTTTTTGCAAATTATTGTTTTATATATACCAAACTTAATTGTAAGACGAATATTTACTGAAATTATATATTAGATCATATCATACAATTTAAAGTTTAAGACATATACATGTATTTATGTGTTTTTGTAGGATATGTCACACCCTAAACATTCTCTGTGCCACGAAATCTTGCGTATTTTCAATCAAGTTCTCTACTTTTTTCTCATTCCTTGTGTTATCTTAATGATATTAATGTTTTATTGTGATATGTTTAATTTAACTACATGTATCTTTGAAATTAAATTTCAAAAAAAGTGTTCATTATTATTATTTCTTATTAAAATGTCGAAAACAGAACATTCGGAATAAGTTTTATGTAAAAATAAGCATTGACTGTTGTTATGTCAAACTGTAACGAGGACACACTTTTGTGGGGAAAAAAATTAAAAAGGGTGTGGAGAATGTCAAACTTTTCAATCGTCAACCCCCCTTACTTATGCAAGAATAGTCTATTGTCACCTGCATACGGGAATATTCTTCCAATTAATTGGATACGCAGCCAAGAGTATGCTCAGTATACGTATGAACAATTTCTTAACGAGGTAAGTTACTGACCAACAAGCTGATGTAACAAGAATATCAATAGGTTTGTTTAAAGTAATCATTTTCGTAATTTCAATGGTCGATACAGTAACCTTGTCAGTAAATACATTCTATCAATAAGTCAAATGCGGACCGTTTTTCATACTAATCAATAATCATTATATAAGTTTATGTATGAACAGCAGTACGAACGTTAAAACAATATTTCAGAGATAGACAGATTTTACAAAGTTCTGTAGTATTGAGTTGAAGATTTTGCAATACGTGTATAGGAAAATATCAATCGATAAATTAAAGAAATAAACAAAAAATACAATATAGACTAGCCACTAGTCATACAGGTTAAGAACTCAATATTCATTTTAATTTTTGAAAGTTGCATTTAGAATTTAGGAAAATTCCGGTCTGAATTGAATTTTATAAATCTACTTACACTGTCTTTACATTGTTAGCAATTAAAGAACTTATAGATGTTAATGGAATCACACATAAATGAATTTTAGATTCGGTTATCTGTTAAGTATTGAATATCACATATTTCATTCGTTAAAATCTTTGTAAATAAAGTAATTTTAATTCGAGTAAATAATATCTGAGAGACTGTTTAATTTTACTCAATGAACATACTGAATATGTTTGCACATTAACACTTTACAGAAGATTAATTTACTGACTATTTAATCTCAGTGTAAAAATTCTTTAGGTATTGGCTTTATATATTCTGAAGAAAGTTTATTAATGGATGCATATACAAAAAAAATGTACTATCGCATCAATATCACTTAGATTAAAAAAAATATTACTGTAAAATACATTAGACATTGATTATCAAAAGATGACGATATGCACCGTAATCTGTAAATGAAATCGCGGAATGCTTTATTATATAGGTTTATAAAGCAACGTACGTGGGAGACATTCCACATAATGACAAAACATAACAGTTTTTAGAAATTCTACGACAAAATTAAGTTTTGAAAAAAATAAGTTTAACAAAGTTTTATTCAAGTAACTGTACTTCTTCCATGATCAATTATTTTGAATGTTGTTTATTATAAGATGTGTAAGTATTATTTCACTGAATTTCTTTCTATTTTAATCAATTCATATTCTTTTTGTAATCTTTGGCTTCTTTGGAACGGTTATTGATGTTTAATTTTTCATGTTGAGTATCTCTGGTTTGTTTACTGTTTCAAAAAATTTGTTTTTGTCTATTCTAAAAATAAGAATTTATTACTCCCCTTTGCATTATAATTTTTTTCACTAATACTGAATACCGCAATAAAAAAGTAACTCTGTATTTTCCTCTTACTTACAGCAGGAATAACCCATTTATATGTTAAATACTTCATCCATGGACGGGATTTTAATACAAACATTTAAAAACATTTCGGTTTTTCGTTTAATGTTTCAAAACGTAAGTTAAAAAAACCTTAGAATCCGCTATGTCTATTTCAAATTAAAATGTCAAACTTAGGCCACACCAATCCAATATCTTGGTCGCCGGACCCGCGCGCACGTAATTTATAACTTTCCAAAAAATAATATTAAAAAAGATTTCCCGCATCCGGAATTTTTTGTTCCGTTTTCCGCATCATTTTCGACTCTTTACTTTTATTTTTTTCATTCCAAGTCCGGTTGCGTTTTAAATCAAGGCTTTCAAAAACGCACGAGTCTTTTTCTGAATTACGCTGACCGTATCACAAATCTTTGGCGCTGGATTGTCAGTATTCTAGTAAGGAGTTTAACATAGAAATATATCAAGAATGCCTGTGCTCGTGGTAAAAATTAGCTGCAGATCTGTAGCTCTCCGAAAAAATATATATTGATAGACCGGAGAGCTACAGAGCCACCCATTGAATAAACTGTACATATTTATTGCGCACAAAAAAATGCGCTCGGTTCTCGATTTATTTCTCCGCGTTTTCAAATCTGTAATCTCAAAATATTACTAACCGTGTGTTCCTAACATATTCTTTGACTCTTTCCACAACAAAACATTCCTCATAATTGTTGTTAATAGTTCCTGTGGCTCTGACTTTGCAATCATCGGACATTTCGCTTAATTATACTGCCATTTTGCATGTTTTGGTTTCAAAGATAATTCGGTCCAATATGCTTCGTTAAGATGTCAACTACGAGAGAACTTGATAGAGGAGAGGGTAATTTTTTAAATCTTCCATTTTTTGCAATTGAGGTAAGAATTTGGAAAAATTTATCAAGAATCGTGCGCACTTTTTTGTGCGCAATAAATATACAGTTTTTTCAATGGGTGGCACTGTAGCTCTCCGGTCTATCAATAATTTTTTTTCGGAGAGCTACAGATCTGCAGCTAGGTAAAAATTAGTGATCAGGAAGGAGGAGTTATTATGAAAAACTGTTACAAATTTTACAAGGGGAAGTCAACGTTCTTCGAACTGTTTGAAAAATGTGTTTACTGTTTTTTTTAAAAGACACTGATTCGATCGTTTAAATGCGTTTACGTGAAAACCAACAAGGCCAATTCATTCTTGCAGTCAATGCTGATATCGATGTTTCTAAAATATCTACTACACTTTCATGTAAGTTTGTGCAATTAATCAGTACTCAAAAACTTACATTAACTTTGTATCTTTGTTTAAAACATCTTATGTATATGAAATAATGCATTAAACTGCCATGTGTACCATACAGAAGTGTTTTTTACAAGCTTAATGAAATAGATATTCTAAAAAATTAAGAAGCAGAGATATTATGTCAAATGAAATGTCAATTGCGTTCCTTTTTACAATTGTCCTGTAAGGGCATAACTTTGTAAAAACTTATTTGAATCTAACTTTTCGTAAAACATTTAATAGGTGTATGGACAAGTCACAGATGATAGAAAAACAGGGAAATGTTGACGACCCAGAAAGTTCGAGATATTATTGTATGTGGAGAGTGGTCAAAACACAGATGTGTCCACACTTTAGTGAAAAAAAGGTAAGTAGAAGGGATGTTTTATTACCTGTTTATGGTTTGAATTGCAGTTTCAGATACCTACAAGCTTAAATTTATTTTAGATTGATATATTGTGAGACTGCTTTTTCATAATGGAAAGTTATTGCAGGAGGAGCTATTAATTCGTTTCAAAGAGGATCATTAGTATACCTGGTATCAGAGGACATAGAGGATACAGGAACAGTAGTCAAGGAGGTCACAAACTGCACAGTTATTTTTCAACTACTTTAAAGCACTACCTCCCACCTGTGTGTGTCCATTGCTGAAGTACTGAACATCTTCTGGATGATACAGACTCTCATATTTCTGATCTTTATGAACAATATTCATTTAGTCAAGCTTTATTTCAACTTTGTGAAAATATTCACAGAGACCATAGAAGTTGGGGGAAAAATATTCTGCCCAAAAGGTGTAAAAGATAAAATGTTATGAATTGTACATTTACATGATGTGTGATTCCTACTTGAATCACTATGAATTGAAATAAACAGGTTTTTAAAAAATAAAATATTATCGCTCGCCTCATTTAATTCTATACCGCTCCTCCGTTTTTAAATTTCAGCCTTTTAATTTTAAAATTTTCAAATCGCTCGCTCGCCCCAATTTTTTCTGTCGAAAATCCGAAGAACAAGAAATTAAATTGGTGTGGCCTTAACATATACTAAAATGGCCATGCACCTAATGACACAGCCGTGGAACCTTTGATAGAGGATACATACTCGTCCTTTGCACCCGATTCCACCTCTAGTGCTACTAAGTCCCTTGATTTTGCATCATATCGTTAAGAAGGTTCATGAGATGGATTATAGTGTACATCATTGTCATTTTTATTGATATATTATTATTATTTAAAATACTATCTCCATTTTAAATTGTATGGTATTTCTTTTTTTACGAATTTACTGAAACTTTGTCAATACTCCTATAGATTTTCTTTTTATACTTCATGTACATGCACTGTAAACACACTCCCTTATCAGATTTGTAAATCACCTCTAAAATTAAATGAGAAACTACAGTACTCTATAAATTCAAATATCTGACTGAGATAAACAAGATTTTAAATTTTTTGGACCTTTTTGACATTTATAATTATAAACCCTTTCAATTAATAAAAAAGGGGGGAAAATAAAGCCTGTACAAATGGGCATAATAGACTGGGACGTTTTTGTTTGCCTGGGGATAATGATAAAGCTCTTCTTTTAATTAAATGAATATACGCCGCCATATATACTTTTAGATGCGAAAAAAGTAATACAATATTAATCCCTTTTTGTATCTGAGGATCATTTTAACTCTTTGTAAGTTAAAATGCTTCTTTTATATCATCTGTCGACAAGAGGTTTCGCAATTATTTAGCTTAGTAATTGGGTCATCAAAGAGATTTCTAATCACAAGTTACTTTGTCATATGATGAGAAGTGTGTATAAAAGTGCAGTGTGGTAGATCTTGGACTTGATAGATAAGATATGAGAACATATTGCAATTGTTCATCGGGTCAAATTTATGTTTGTTTTATTTTACTACATTTCAGAGATGATATCAGTTCATTGTCAAATAATTTCCCCACTATTAACCAAGTAAAACTGGTTTGTTTCTTTTTTCAATGTTCACAATAAAAGTAGACCAAAAAGCTTTTTTTTCGGATTACTTGGAAATCAAAATAGTTTATATGCTTACAAATTTAAAATAACTGCACATAATGAATATTTACAGAAAAGATTGTTTCTAAATAAGGAGAAACAAACTGTTGATGTAACTTAAGAAAGATCGAAGAAGTGTTTGCTATTGAAATATAGTTACTTGCGTTTATTTGTCGACTTGATGTATCCCAGAAACTAAAAGTTAATTAAAACACTATATAGAGACTGTTTCAATTGTTCGGATTTTTTACTGACAATAGACAAATTAAGTAAAGGGAAACGGAAAACTACAAGTAAACGATGTTACAAACAGGTAACCATATAGTGTTTAACTTTCCCATCGTCATATTTATTCATGTAGTAATATTTCAACATTTCGTCCACATATTGGGGTATTTATAGATATCTCCCAAAATATTTGAAGGCAAGTGCATGCTCACAATATGATTAACTTTTTATAGTAAAAAAAAGATACCACACACTCTAACACATCTGATTCATATTTGGTTAACTCGAAAACGACGTTTTAAAATGGTAATCTTAACAACAAAGCTCTATAATAAACGTGATAACTTTTCAATCATCAACTTCCTTATATACTTATGCAGCATTAAACCTTCATCACATGCATACGTAATTCATATTTCACAATTGATTTGATACGCAAGAACATGCTCTACTTACATGTATAAACAATTTCTAGAACAAGGTAAATTATTGACAAACAAGTAGATGAAACAAGAATATCAGCAGTCTCGTTTAAAGTCATCATTTCGTAAGTTCTTAGGTCGATACAATAGCCTTGTCCGCAAGTGCAATTTATCATTAAGTCAAATGCTGACTCATACTAATTAATTGTTCATTATTTTACACTACATGTAAACTGACGGATTTTTCCGTTATTTTCCAATCGTGACAAGGAGCACACGGCGAGTGTGAACGGTCGGCAGGGGATGCTCACTCCTACATGGCTACTCTGATCCCACCTTTGATGTTTTGGAGGTCTGTGTTTGCCCTGCTCTTATTTTGAATTAATTTATGGACTTTCGAGTTTGCAATGATGTACTTATCTCCATATATTTCATCAGATATTTTACTTGGGAAACATTACAATGCAAAACGTTAAACTTACGATAAACGTGATGACTTCAATTGTTCCCAAGGCAAGTTCCCTCATCTGAAAAGCATTATACCATTTCACTTTTATATGGGATTTGTTTATCGGATGTATTTGATTCGCGATATCGACAAGATATCTGAATTAAATAATAACTTTCTTCGGTAATACTGATATTCAAAAAAAAAAAAAAAGCAAATAGCAAGTAAAAATACTAATGCACCGAAGCAAGATTTATTTAATGTCACATATTACATAAGTTTATTGATCAGTTCTAGTAGAGCTAATAATTGTAAAATAATAATATAGCCTAACATTTTTGAGGCAATAAGGCCTCTAATTTCTGTTTTGGAACACCTTCAGATTATAAGCAAATAATTTATAGTTACATATAAAGCTATGAAGTCAAAGGGGAATAACTTTTGTGTTCTTGATGAACAGAAGTATTAGAAGATAATACTAGTAATTTAAACACAAATGAAATTCTTATCATAGTTTGCCTTTCTTGGCATATTTTTGCTTCAGAAAATGTAAATGACCCACCTTCTAGAATTAACTTTTAGTGTATTTATTTCTTGTAGTGTCTGATTAATTCCATCCTTTAAAAAGTAGAATGTGACCATATTTGTATTTTTACACCAAAGTACACTCGACAGGACAAACGAATTTCATAGGGGTTCGGATTTTTTCTTAACAATTAGTTACTTTCAACTTAAAGCTTGTAAAAATGTAATTATTATGTAGTGTTTGGTAGTTTAATTCGTACATTGTAAAGTGCTTACGGTAGCTCTGTAGGTTTTTTGTTGTTGTTGATTTTTTAAAGTTATTTATAAGCAAAATTCAACCTCTGGTCTAGTATTTTTTGCTCTGACACCTTGGATATATAGTTGTACCTGCAAACATAAGTACTTTTGTGCATTCAAATAAATTTATTCACCATTATTCTTCCTGGAACAATTGGAGCTACGTGTTTGTTAATTCAATTAAATGTTTTAAATTGACAATCTATCAAAGCAAGGAAACTTTTCAATACAAAATGTCAACAATTTATCATGTTAATACCTATATATTTAGACAACATCAAAGTCATAAGGAACCATTAGTATATTATAAATTATCCTATAACTATTATTAAACATTTAATTTAAAATTTAGTGAAATACCTTGGGAATCTATTTGAAAACAACAAACAAGTCAAGTGCATGTGTATTTTGGTGATTCATCTAAATAATATTGTAGGGAATCATTTTACAGCATTTTCCAGCACTTCTTATTGTATTGTTAATTATGAACTACTGCAGTCACATACTGACTATCTACTGACAAATTATACTGTATTTTCTAATCAATCCACTCTGCATTGTGGGTTGTTTCAGAAGTGTTATATTGTATCACATTATATTTACATCCACTGAATATTTTCTTCTTTATTTCTTAAGAAAACCCATTGCGTTCATCCCTGCATAAACTACATTAGGCATATCACCTGTACAGATTTCTTGATCAGTGGCCGTTCCATCAATGAAACGTACAAAGACGTTCGCATCATTAACACAATAATTAATATTTTTAATCCTACTTAAAATGATAATTTAAACAGACATAAATATAAACAATAAAATGTCTTTCTTTGTTTGTTTTTACTGGAATGAACGGTCGCAGCTATTGCAGAAAAAATTTACATAACCCGCTTACGCGGGTTATGTATTTTTTCTGCAACAGCTGTTTCCGTTCATTCCAGTAACAACAAACAAAGAAAGCATTTTATTGTTTAAATGAAACAATGTAAGATTGAAACAAAGGGATTGACACTGTATGCTGCAAAATCACGGGTCAAAAATATAGTTACATGTATACATGTGCATAATTCAAAATATACTACACTCTTAATGGCCTTGGTCTCGACTATTAAATTACATTTTTGAATGAATTTTACTGTATGACACAGTTTGTGCATTCTTGTGTTTGTATGTTGTTATTTTTAATGTACATTCGAGAATTTTTGTCTTGTTTAGTGTATTGAAATGCCACCACCTGCCGGCAGACGGCTTATACTTTAGACCTGTAATAGCATTTTCGAAGTATGAACAGTTGATCACGAAAATGGACTGACGTATTGGCCAACATAATAGATAAATTTGATAGAAAAAGTTTTATAAAATTATCACTTCTTTTGATCAAGTGCCTCATCTCAGACTGAATGTGTACATGTACATATATTTGTCTGGATTTGTTCATCTTCTGGTTCAACTGCAAATTACATTTACAAAGAAGATGACATATGATGTGGAAATGCATGAAACTGCTCACATCCAACGCTTCAAGTTAAACCTATGCTAGACGTAATTCTTTAAAGTGTGTGAAACATGAATCTAGTCTTCTACAAATTACACGTATTTCCATTATGGTGATTTAAAGAGACCCAACGAATTTTAAACTATATAATAGTTTTTCTATGTGCGTTTCATTTCAAGATGAAATTCCAGAATTAAAGACTTAGTATTTGAAAGGTACATGTCATATCTTAAATAGAATAACTCGTAGTATTTCGAGCGAAGAAACCGGAAGTTTTTTTTTTCTTTGCCTGTTTCTACTTTACTGCAAATTAACGGAACCCAGTGGGTGCTGGCAAAAATAAAAGATCCATCTTCGTGAGTTCCAAGAGTAAAGCCTCTATCTGCAAGTGGTGAACGTGTTTCAAATAAACAACATCGGGCATTTAACATGATACCAGTTTAGTGTATTTTTCAGCAAATTAAGTCAAACTTCAAGCATTGTTTAATCATAGAAAACTATATTTTTGTCATGACAAAGTAACAAAACGTATTATAATGATTGTGCTGATATATATTTATGGATGGCACATCCTGACAAAGGTAATGCAAGTGCAAACAATTAATATATTATTGTGATAAAATTATGAGAGAAAAAAAACAGCTTGTGAGCTAAATAATCAAATGAATGGAACATCTTTTACACATCGGTACAATAAATATACATGTACAATAAAAGTTCCAACTTGATTTAGATATACAATTTTAAATTTTAACAAAATATATAAAGCAACACAGTCACCTTCAAACAAAAATAAATCATTTTTAAAAAATCAGAAATCTAAGGATTCAAATAAAATCACAATCTTTCATCTCAAATTGTCATAAATACTGACTGACATTCCAAATTAACAATTATCATTAAATTCACCCTTTAAATGTGTCATCCCAAACATGTTTGGGTTCGGGACTTACATCCTTATAAAAAAAAATAAAGACATAAAGTGTAAAAGTGTTTTCTTGCATCTTGAAATGGAACACAAAAAAAACAGTTTTGAACGACCCTGATATAGTCACAATACAAATAGAAGAAAAAGATTTGGTTGATAACCTAAATAATTTATTTTTAAATATATTTGAAAGAAAAATATAAACATTTTTAAAGGCCAACATACAAATATGATCTGCTTGGTGCACTCCAACTCATATGCAATAAAAATACACGTATAGTCTACTTATTGTTGACTTCTTTCAAAATTTTCCTTGCTCGTTTATTTCCTTTTAAATCGTATTTGATGCTTTTTGTGAATGTTGCTTAATAAAGGATTATTCCATCCAATGCATATTCGCCTATTAATTTCTGGTCAGCTATGTGTTTCTTAAGAAAATTTGGAACAAATTCATGTTAACTTTCTCAAATTCATATAATAATACCAATAAGAATGACCTGATGCCGAAAAATCAGTAGGGCATATTGTATAAAGCGTCTATCTGGTGGAATTTCAAATAACACCTATAAAATAAAAACATATCACCCCTATATAATGAACAAAAGAGGTCACATATAATACTGGAAGCTATTGTTCATGATGACTTTGTCTTTCATAGAATATTTTAGGTTAACAGTCTAGAATCAAACGGGGATTTGGAAAATCCACAAAAATGTCTGTTCTTTCAGATTATGCATTTTGAGAAAGAATTTATCATCATTTATTTATTGGGTGAGAAATAACTTCCTGGCATGCAAAGTCTAACATTTTAAAAGTTTTGTTGAAGATACAGACAGTGCTTACACATGTAAGAAGGATGGTTGCAATTATATAATACTATAATTGTTGTTATCACCTTTCAAATTCCCAAAGGACCAGTTTCTTTCTGAAAGTGTCGTTTATCATTATGAGGGCTGTATATCCCCTATTGTTCCTGCCATTCTTTTGTCCTAATAACATGTTCATTCTTGTGCACGTTAACATAACTTTCATATCAAATTATTGTTTTTTACATGCACCTTCAAATTGTCAATGTTGTTCAAAGTTTTTTTTTCTCGAAAATTAAAAAAAGATAAAGTAATGCTACTGGCATTTTTCAAATGTCGGTCACGCAATTCCAGCCATATCTAGACAGTAAATCTGAGATCAGCTAGAAATGTAACACAAAACCCTGCTTATACATGTAATGAAAACTGAATTATGATAGTTTTTATCACTGGTGTGTTGTTTAAAAAAGCGTTTATAATAATGATAGAGAAAATGGTAAAGGAAACGAATTTCACAGTCATACAGTCGCTCACATGAATACAATTCTTTTTGTCTTTGACCATGTTAATCTACAAAAATATGGTGACTTCAAAAAACAATACATACGAGCGACGCTACGCTCAAAAGCTATATGCATCTATGCCAAAAACAATCACACCTCTTTTTCTTTCAATAAAAAATGCCAGGCTACGTATGAAATATGGAATTCCGTGTTATTTTGTTTGAACAGGAAATGTTCTAAGCACATATTCAAACTTTCTTAACAAAAATGTAGGAATCATCATTTTTCAACACAGGAAAAACCTTATGTACTACATACAGTATGTAAGATAAACTACTGAATGTGCTGTTGCTGTAGTAAAATTGTACAGTAGATTCAAAACATGTACATGCATTTCAAATCTACCTTAGAAAATCGGTTAGACGGCTCCTTTTTTTTTCCTGTTTTGGGATGGGTTTTTTTTTTTTTTTAGAATTTTGCGATAGTAATGAGTTTATCCAACCAAAGAAAATGTTGTCATCCCTGCCACAAAATGAGTATTTGTTCTAAGTTATGGGAAACACAGAGGTCATCGGAAGGTCAAAAATATGCTAATTTCCGAATTTTCTAACTTTATATAAATTCCAATTGCTTGTCCAGTACATTTTGTTTTATTAAACACAAGCTCACCTATCCACAAATTTCAAATACCAGATACATGTAGGCAAGCTTGGCTCTTTCACTCCCAAAGTGAAAAGGATCTTTTTGACAAATTTAGATAAGAATTGAGAAAATTCGAGAAAATGTCCTACATCTGCACCCTTCTGAGTCCCTTAT
Source organism: Saccostrea cuccullata (assembly GCF_032062105.1). Classification (NCBI taxonomy): domain Eukaryota; kingdom Metazoa; phylum Mollusca; class Bivalvia; order Ostreida; family Ostreidae; genus Saccostrea; species Saccostrea cuccullata. The sequence goes on along the minus strand of NW_026922236.1, from coordinate 11,637 downwards.
GTAAGCTTTTAATCAGAATTCCTGCTGATTTATAAACAAGCATCATTTTAGGTTCTTAACTACAAATTAACACAAATTCAACTGTTTTCAGGTTTTTACATCAAATGAGAGCTTGAGGCCAGAAACTGCCTTTACTATACCTTGTCCTTTAAACAAACAAAAAAAAAGTATCAGATAATTTAATCAATTAGAGTTACAAACAGAATGTCCATATAGCTTCAAAATTATTATAACTAGACTTCAATAAAAACAGAAAAATATTTGTCCACACAACTGAATATATTTATTTCAGACAGAAAGAATTTAAAATAACTAAATCACAACCATAACAAATACATAACTTTTAAGAGAGTATTTCTCACTTATTCATATAGCATTGAAAAGCTTAGTCATGTTAGTACATGTAATACTAAAAAAAGAAATCATGGTTCAGTACAGCTTAATTCAAAAGTAAAGCATGATTATCATGTGAACCAGAAGTCTCTGTCGAGACTGAAGCTCTACTGGTTTGTACTTATAGCAAAGGAAGAGAAAAGTACTTTAGGAGTTAGAAATTGAAACTTTTCAACAGCAATAAATAGAATAATGATCCTTGATTAAGTCTCTTTATGTTCTTAGTGTAGTCAACTTGCATGCCACATTATATTATAATCAGACTAAAACTGTTATTTGGAGTAGCATTTTGAGAGTATTTAACAGAAATTTCTATTTTTAGTAACCACAGCAACACCGTTCATCGAAATCAGAAACCGATAAACAGAAATATGTATCTTAGTGTAGTCTACTTGTGTGCCAAGTACTATTGAAATCAGACCAAAACTGTAGGAGGAGTAGCATTTTGAAAGAATTTCACAGAAATTTCTATTTTTAGTAACCACGGCAACACCGTTCATCGAAATCAAAAACTGATATACAGAATTATGTATCTTAGTGTAGTCTACTTGTGTGCCAAGTTATATTGAAATCAGACGAAAACTGTAGGAGGAGTAGCATTTTGAAAGAATTTCACAGAAATTTCTATTTTTAGTAACCATGGCAACGCCGTTTATCAAAATCAAAAGCTGATATACAGAATTATGTATCCTCGTGTAGTCTACTTGTGTGCCAAGTTATATTGAAATCAAACCAAAACTGTAGGAGGAGTAGCATTTTGAAAGAATTTCACAGAAATTTCTATTTTTAGTAACCACGGCAACACCGTTCACCTAAATCAAAAACCGATACACAGAATTATGTATCTTAGTGTAGTCTACTTGTGTGCCAAGTTATATTGAAATCAGACCAAAACTGTAGGAGGAGTAGCATTTTGAAAGAATTTCACAGAAATTTCTATTTTTAGTAACCACGGCAACACCGTTCATCGAAATCAAAAACCGATACACAGAATTATGTATCTTAGTGTAGTCTACTTGTGTGCCAAGTTATATTGAAATCAGACCAAAACTGTAGGAGGAGTAGCATTTTGAAAAATTGTTTACAGACAGACAGAAAAATAGACAGACAGACAGACGGACGGACGACGGACGCATTACCATCGCATAAGCTCTTCTGGTCTCTGACCAGTAGAGCTAAAAATAGACAAACTATTCACAGATTTGCAAAACAACACTCTTGAATTCGTTAATTAAAAAAACTATTCCACTGATTGAATGAGAGTAAATTGCACATATGATATATACTAAATACTGACAAGAGACAAGAATAACAAATAAATTAATGGTATTCACAATGAAAAGTGTGGCCATTTCATAAATGTTTACAAGTTTATTTTTTGAGCATGTTGAGCATTGGTTACATTATATTTGTCAATATTAAAATATGATCAAAATATGCATACAAACTTATAAACATGGTTCATGTGGTACTTTGCCAAGTATTTTGGTCTTGTATCCAGTGAGTAAGGTTACCCCTCCTTCCCAATTAAATGTCTATGCTGACAAATCATATGACAAAAAATCGAGACTGACAAATTCAACATTCCTTATTGATCTTACAAGGACCATCAAAACATACACACTCTGACACTAGAAGATTAATAAGGCCTTTTAAACTTTATCATCCTTTACCCTTAAGTTTATGGAATTTAAACTACTACTAATCCAGCAAAGGAAATACTTGAAAGTTTGCTATTGGATTATATAAATGGTATTATAAATGACTTGATTGGATTTTAAGAACACAGAATTCTTTCTTGAACATTCAGGTCCATAAGAAGCAAGTATATTACATTATGAGAAATCATTAGGCCAAAAAAAAGGCCTGGGGGTGATTGTAGTGTATTTGACCCATGGAAGCATTTTTTTCTTAGTTACAATGAGATTCCGCTTCAAAAACTTTTAATGAAATCATTTATCTTAAATATTTTTTTTTCAAAAACATTTCAGAAACTGTATTTATACAGGTTTGCTTGTAAAAATGTCTGTATCAGTTGTGAAATTCAGAGAACATTTAAAACATGGTTGCATATATTTACCGAGATGCAGGAGTAGAGAAACCTTAAGTTTGTCAAAGCTTGTCAAAGTGAGCTATCATATACAATTATACTGCTTTTTACTAGTTAAAGAATATAACATATATATTAAAGGATTAACATGTAATCTATCATATTTCTCATTAATGATTTCCAATTATCAATTTCAAATATATGTACTTATCATCATGATCATGCAAGCTGCAAAACTATGAAACAATTACAAACATTATAAATGAATGTATATATCATGTTTTTAATGTATGACTAATGGACATTCAGATTAAGAGGGTTTATTATATACTTTTCAATTAAAATAACTGACCATGTTGACAGAGGTGCTGTTAATTTGGCAAATATGGATATATAAATATACTCAATTAATAAGTATTAATATTATAATCTGAGTGTGTAATCAATCATGAAAATATTAACATGTACATGTATATATTGCAAAATCAGAGAAGTCTTCTAAAGGAAAAGAGAAACTATTTTAAAAGCAAATACCGTTAATTTTTTGTAAGAGATGTGCAATTCGTCTATGTTAAATTTAATGACTGTGATGAATCGGTTACCATGAGACTAAGGTTGTTTAAAAATGATTGAAAGAAGGCACGTTGATAAAAAAAGAGAAATTATGCGGAAACCAATAAAATGATGTGAATAATTTCCTGCAAAAATATTTTTCAAATTTTATTGCAAAGGTTTACATGCCACTTGAAGATCACTTCCTTTTTTACAAATCCTCTATAGTATGCTTTGATCAAATTCATAGCACTGTTTTAACTAGGGAAACAAGGAAGAAATAAATTCTCCCTAGTTTTGTTTTGGGTTAACAGGGACTTCATTGAAATCACAACACACAAATATATATCTCCTGATTTTAGTTCCTGGCTAACATGATACCAGGAATTCATCTATCCATGGAAGAGCTCGATCTGCATACTTAATTAGGTTACACCATCATGGTACACAAATTCTGATTCAGCCTTAAAAATCACAGCCAGTAAATGGTTGAAAAAACATCTTCATTGATTCACATGAAGTATGTAATATCACAATAAAAAAACGTCTTTTGAGCGCCACTGCATATTCAATGCAGTCACCAGAATTTAGAATTTGGTCACGTCACTTATCACTCTTCTAGTTGGAATAATTGGAATTCCCATGGCTTCATTTCTTAAGTCTTCTAAGTTCTGTTGCTGCACAATATTTAGTCTACTTTGTACCTCTGCTGGAAGTTTCCAGGAGGTCATACCTTTGGAATTCTGAAAGAAAATTCTACCAAAGGTGGCTGGGTCTTTGCTTCGATGCACCTGCCAGCCTAAAGGAAGCTCAGCTTTGTCTCTTGGAATGCCACAATCACAAACTTCATTTTGCTTCAGTACCTCTTTCAACCTATTGGTAATGTCTTCGTCCACATTTCTGGGACTTGAATAATACGGGTTACCATCTTTAGAAGTATGGCCAACTGGGAGCTGGGCAGGAGGGCGAGAATCAATTGAAGATGTGGAGGCATGATTTCTACCCTTGCTACCACTCCCTCCACTAGCAAGGGACATCTGGCTGCCTGAGATGCTGCCATTGTGCATACCCTCTGGACTTCCATAGGAGTTCAAACTACTGCTACTGGGGCTGGATAGTCCCATGGATTGCTGAGAAGAGAGGCGGGGCAAATCGCGGGGCCTTGAGGGTAGAGCAGGGGGATGTTCTGCCCCAGCGGAAACATCTTGTGGTGATTGATAATGGCTACCACTGGCTGAGCTACCTGATTCGTCCCTTGAAACACTTCCATTTCGCTCTGAATTACGCTTTTCCAAGGGATACAAGAATCGCACATTGTTCACTTTCTGCAGATTTTTCACCTCATTTTGTGAATAATAGGTTATGAGTTCATGCACGGAATGAAACTTGACTTCTGGTACTAAATAGAAAAACTTTGTTCCTGATCCGCCCTCAATTTTGATGTTTGTATGGCGAACAGTCTTATCAGACACACTGCATTGAAAAAAAAGGTTTAAAATTAAAATTTATATTATAAATGATTCAAAATATTTCTATTCTTTAACATTATAATGGAGATGATATACTGAATACTAAGCAGAATTTTTAGCAAGAATTCAATTTTGGCATTATTAGCAAAGGTTGAAAGATCACTAAAATTGAATATTGCTAATAATCATAGCTTTCCCTCTCCTGAAATTATTACACCACTCAAATTACTTTTCACTAAAAATATATGGCATTTTTTTCAGGGTATATTGCTAGAATTTCCACTTATATAGTATTAACATTAAAAAAATCCTTACATAGTGGATATGGAGATTGAGCTTCTGTTGCTAAAACTTGGCCGCAGAAGGAAATACCCTGGAGTTTTCTTGGAATGGTGACTAAGATACTGACAAACCTAAAAATAAAGTTAAAACGAATTCTGCTCCTTTATTCACTGACAAGTTTTATGCAATAATCACACATCAAATGAGATCATTTTTTATGCAAGGAAACTCTGTACTTGTAAAAAAAAAAGTATATAAGTAATTAATTAAGTCATAAAATATGTAAAGATTTTCTATGGAGTAAAATTCAAAACTACATTGTACTATAAAAAGAGTTTTTTAATGGAGTAATTAATCAATCTGCAGAACAAGAATTTCAATCTGAGGATTTAAAATTACCACATTTTTTTGAATTTACATTCTAGGATTTGATTTAAATGCAGTGTAAGTAAGTAAGTGTGTGTCAAATTTCCAATGAAATTTTTCAACCATCAGTTATATAGTATAAATGAACTCCACACAGAAAAATGTACTATATATTTGTCACTATGGTGAGTAATATGTGTACCAAATCTAATTAAAGTTTAAATCGTTACACCTTTTCATATTACATTATTTCAAGTTATATTCAATAAAAACTATGTTAAAGTTTATTAAGACATGTTTTTTTCAATTATTTTTAGATACCTCTTCTTGGTTTGTGAAATTGGAGTAAAAATATCTAAGTTTCCTATAATCGGTCCGACTGTCTAATGTGTTGAGACCCATATCCGAACCCTGAGTCCCGACAGAGGACCAACTGCTGATAGACGATTGGCTGCGTTTCTGGGTTAGGGGCCCAGGAGGGGGAGGGGCTGGAGAATCGGGAGGCGTGTCACCAGTGGGGGGTGGCTGAGGGGCGTGTCGCTTCGGCATCCTTGAAATGTTTTACCACATGATGCTGCACCATTAGTCTGCAAAGAAGAGAAAGTACAATTATAATTCAATTAAATACAATTTTTCCATGATTTAATTTTACAGTCTACATTTCATGGGCTGTGTTGACAGCTTGGTTTTATAATGGTCTTAAAATTTCTCTTTTACAGGGATTTCAAAAAGTGGGTGGCAGACTGACAGAGGCCAATTTATCTTTGTTCCAACGATCAGAATTCACTGCTTCAATACTTGAAACAGATAAAATTCATCATGTTCATGTACTGATACTACATCATCATGATTATTTTATATAATTTTTAAACAGCCTCTTCAAAATGTAAAAGTTAACCTCTTCAAAATTATTTCTGAATAATAAGTTCAGACCTACTATTATGTATTATATGCAAATTAATCATTCCTTTTTGTTGAAGAGGAGAGATATTTTTGGGCTAGACTTTTGACTCAAACTAGCATAATATATGCAAATTAATTATAAGTATCAACTAAGCTTATATCTGTACCAATCTGTATCATGCAGAGCAATTGTAAAGCAATTATCACAAGACCTTGTAATGAAATTGTTTTTTGATATTTTTATTCTATCTAAAACTACAGTAAAAAAAAAACCTTTGAAATCCTGTGTCTTTATATACTGAAAGGAAAAAGAAACGCAGGGTAAACTTTTGAGGTGAATTAAATTTGTTTTTCTTAAAATACTTATTATTTTTCTTATCTACCTTTTAAAACCATCTTTCAAAAAGATATAACCAAATTCTCATAAGATTTTGTCTAATTATTCATAAGTAAATGAAGCTCAAATGACGATACCCCCCAAAAGTGAAAATCGAAAACTCTCATTATCTTCAATGTCTATCTCGTGCATTTGTCAGAGCCTTATTCCTCCTTTGCATGGAATTTCATCAAAGTGTTTAATTTTCAAATCCTGGCTATATTTAGCATGGGTAACCATAAGTCAAGCGGCGCGCGCATGCGCCAGTGAGAGGAATACAACCGTAGGTTGACTGGCTCAAAAAACCAAATTGCAGAATTGTTTTCTTTCAAATTTCGTATGAATGTAATGATTAAAATAATCTACTCTATAAATGTCTGTTTTTGTGGTGGTAAGGTGGCGATTTAAGAGATGGCAGGACGAATAACCCGCTCGTAACATGACTCTGTTTCGCGTTACCGTTATCGTCACGGTTGATTGAAAACCACCCTAGACCCTCTCTGACAACGGCTTAAACGTTTTATGGGGGAAAATTTACAAGAGACTGCTTAGTAAACCGTTGTTGCCTTTTTCATTAATTAGGCAATTCGAAAACAAGACCCCATTGAACTTTCGTAAACTGTGCCAAGATGGCAATAAATTCATAATGTCTCTTAATATTGAAAAACGATGTGCATACCTCATATGCATCAATTAATGCAACAAGATTTGTTGACAAACTCGTCGTTATCAAATTGCACGTGTTTTGGGCTTTTTAGCGTTTTCCCTACGTGACGTCATAAATTTTACGGTTGAGTAATTCTGAATACTGATTTTGATGCAGAGCAACTAAATTTCCATTCTGACCAATTTTCGTAATTTTCGGTCATGGGGTCAAATTTTTATCGAAAATTATGCTACCCTGCGTTTCTTTTTCCTTTCAGTATATATATATTTTATATGTCAAAGTGTTGGACGTCTCAAAATCAGTTCATTTTCTGTCACCGTTTGAAGCAAAACAGGTTTAAGAATTTCTATACAATATATCAATCCTTTAACCCAAAAATATTTTTCATGGTTTAATGATCCAAACACTTTAATAACACGAAGACTATACTTTGAAAAATCTTCCATGACCTACAGTAATACTGATTTCATGCAACACTGGACATCATGAACAAAATGGATTTTAAACTTTTTTTGCATCCTGCCAAACATTTTAAGACTTCCATTGCCAGATCAAGTAAATTCTCTTCTCAATTATAAAAAAATAGATATATTACTTACTCTGTGATTATAGCATTTTCCATCAATAGTAACATTTTCTGTGTACAACAAATATTCTAAACTGTAAACATGCAATACACATTGATCTAGGTCGGTTAAGTTGTTGACAAAACTTCCATTGACTGGGGCCTGAAGACCTAGATATCGCTAAAAATACCACAACAGGAAAACCCAAAATAGGAAGAACGTCATGAGTGAATGCAGTCAGGCAGAAAAATGTATAAAACTGATAGATAGAAGGTGGCCAGACCTGCATGCCATGTCAAATAAATGTCAATCCTACATAAGTTAGCCACTTTGAAATAAAAATTATGCTCTTGTCTGACTAAATAAATCATTCTTGCACGACCATGCACTTTGTGACTTTTTGCATATACATGTACACTGTATATCAACTTTCAACTTGCTAGCAAATTTAGGGGGGTTACATCATGTACATGTAAATACAATACTTATGTTCGACAATGAGAACAATTACATGGCGAAATCCACTACATTGCATGTACAGTACATGTATGCCTTCCAAGGTTGTTACTTAGATAAAATTAAATTTCATACATTGTATAATGATCACGACAATACATGTATTGTTTTTATCTAATCAATGTTACTTTCAATTGTATCATATCTGCATGATACAATATGAAAGTTTTGATTGATTAGATAAAAAAAAACCAATACATCTTTACATGCATACTTTACTGAATAAAATGTCAATTAACATATACATGTACTAATTAATTGGTAAAAATAAACTAAATAATTTCATGCTTTTCAAATCAATATTAAAACTTTTTCACTATAGTATAATACATGTATGCACAGGCACCTGAATGTAAGGAGGGATAGAAGTTTTCAATATTTGATGCACTGAGCGACTGACTGATGAAAATTTTAAAAGGTGTCTGTGATGTATTTATAATTTTCTTTTAAATTAATTAACTTGACTTGGAAGCTGTGATGATGTATTACATGTATCAGAACATGTATTTGAGATGTTAATGAACCAGATAGCACAGATTATAATTATCAAAGTTAATATGAGTATTACAAGTGTACATATAGATCTACCTGATTTATCAGTTGAGAACTCAGAAAAGAGACTTTATGCAGAATGGGTATTTGATTACATGTATAATTCATATATTTAACATGTTTAAAAAATGGCATTTGCAAGATAACTTTATACACTCTTTATCTTTAAATAAATCTTTTTTTGTCTATAGATGTGATTTTAAAAGTTGACTACATGAAGGCCTATCATTAACTTAATTTAAACATTTTTATATGATTCTCAATTAATTAATTTAGAGGAGAAAAAACAAAAAAAAAACAGTATTCACCCTCCCAAATGTAATTAATATTAAAAATGATTCAAACTGTCTGACCTGTTTAGAAATATAAATTAACATTCAAACTTAGGGAATGCTAGCTATATAACATTTACTATAGGATTTTCTCCATTATCATGATAACCCATTAATGACTCAGAGTTAATGAATTTATAACAAAATTAGTCTTTCAAGTTTCTTGTATCTGAACATTTTGAGGTAGGTGTTTATAAGTAGCTGTTCTAGATTTAAGTTATTTTAGTCTGCATGTGATAGCACCCATATAGACCAGGAAGATAATTTTGCCATCCTTTTAAATAACATGTCAAATTCTGATTGGCTAAAAAGTGTTTACAGATTTACCTCAGTGCTTACTTCAGTGACAAAAGAAACGAGTTTTAAAATACCTCGGAATATATACCCTATTTTTAAGAGAGAAAAAAATGCGCAAAAAAATGTTTTACCTTTCAAATTAAAGTCTTTCTCTTTTGGGGTATCTTGTTATGCAGATACAGCATTTAAAAGTTGTCAAATTGATTTATCATGTTTATCAAAACAAGTTTAAAGGAGCAGTCCCTTACAAATTATGTGAATGCACTTTTCCAAAGTATCTGATACATGTAAGAAATTAAAAAATGAAGTCATTTTTGGGAACAGAGCTAAAAATAGACTGCTTGTCTGTTGTCATTCAATTCATCCATGGCTTAAACGATTTTCAATGATTTTTTTTTTTCATTAACGGTTTGCTTGAAAATGACCTCTTTCTATAAAGAGCACATAACTGGTCCTTTGAAAAACTTCAACAAAGTAAATTTGAGAAAAAAAATTTTTAGATACTGGTCAAGCGGTTCTGGAAATGAATTTGACAAATTAAATTAAATACATTTCCAATGACAGATATTTAACTTTCATTAATTGTCCATTTTAAGATAATCTATCATGGCCTTAATTGAACTTCCAGAAAAAGGAGGAAGTAAGCAAGTTGCTACCGTATTTTGACACAGGGATGAATTTTATAAAAAGAATGGCATCTTTAAGTCTTTATACTGAGTTTTCAAATACACTTTATTATCTTCCTTTAGTTTATTTTGAACCTATACTTTAACCATGTTAACCATACTGCATCTTTCAAGTACAGAGCTGGGTGTGGCCACAACTAAGAAAGAACTCTTTTGTTTGGTACACTGTTTCTGAAACTGTTCATTTAATAAGGAAGTAAATGAAAGATCAAAATTTCTTTCCATTTTACTTAAATAATGTTTTAGCTATACATGACTAAATGCATGTTTATCATCATTTAAGGACTTCAAGTGTCAAACTCAAGAACCCAGTCTATGGTCTAACAACATCTGTAAAGATGACAAGGCAAAGGAGCTCTCATGGAACAACATGAACAAAAAGCCAAAACCTAGTATGGTATGAAATATTGGATAATAACATCAGGTTTACACAAAATTTTCACATTAATACATAATTACTTTAACATATATCTGAATGAGAGACTTAGTGTATACATCATATTTTTTTAATCTCCCCCTACTAACTTCAACTGTTGCATACTGTAAAATCATATATTTTCGAGGGGTCAAGTTTTCGTGGTTGTAGGAAAATACATTGGTTCATGTGGATTTGATTTCGTGGTTGAAGAATTGTTCAGTAGAAATATATGTGAAAAACTGCATTTTGTGGTGGACATAAATTTGTAGTTCTCTTCATACCTTGAAAACCATGAAAATTAAACCCCCACAAAAATTTGTGATTTTACAGTATACATTTTTATTACCATCTACACTTAGGCTATCTAAAATGTATAAGCTTGCATGATTTTAACTGCATTCTAAACTAGTCATATATGATCATGATAATATAAGAAATTTTAAAAAAGAGCAAAATTTTTTATCTCCATCACTTAAGCATTGAATTCATATTTTGGGATGTCGTCGGACAAATAACACACATGGCCTTGCCGACAAATTGAATACCGCACGTTATTTACATTCTCTAATTTATTCTTTTCATAATTATTGTTTATTTTGGTCATCTTTAATGTGAATTTAGCACCCTTCAAAACTGGTGTGCTTTATAGACGTAAGAGCCATTTTTAACGTTTGTGATGTTGCAAAGTTAAATAACGCAAACGACCATTGCAAGAAAAAAAGTGACATATTGATTTTAAATGCACATTTGAAAGTTGTATTTTTACGTTCATTTAACAGGGTAATTTTTTTTTATCAGATAGTGTCAAAAAATGTACATTTTGGTGTTCCTAGAGTATTGAAAATGCATAAAGTTCCTAGTGTGTATTCTAACGCGCGGTGACAAGGTTTCGAGTGTGTTATAGAGATGTCATGGATTTCTAATGGATTTCATAAAGAAAATTACACTGAATGTAGATATTTTGTTTTATACCCATATTTTACCATAGCTACATGTGTATATGAAAAATTTAAGGAAGAATTTAGTTAGAAGGCAATTTACTACTTACTAAAAATTTAATAAACACTTCAAATATATGCAGATAGACCCTGCAGGCAATATTGTTTAGAGCGTTATTTATACTATAGGGACTTGGTATAATAATGAAAATTAAAGTGGTATGTGTTAAAAATACACTTAAAACCAGGAAATATAAAAGGCAAAATGGATTGA
>NW_026922235.1:0-19522 GCF_032062105.1 Saccostrea cuccullata | reverse complement strand
TTTTTTAAAGATCGGTGAATGGAGTTTATATTAGCATTCTTGCCCCAAAGATCTGATTTAAGTTATTGAGGGTAAATGGTATCGATTCCTTGACAGTCATAGGGCGAGCCATGATTTTCGGCGAAACATTTCAATTTTTTCATAGAAGCTTTACTTATTGTTATAGTTCACTTTGGGGATAAGCGGGAAAGGAGTATTCCACTTAAGTATAGTAGCGTGGTCCCTTTTTACACCCTTGGTTTACTGGATATATAGTAGCAATCCGTATTTTGTTTGATTTCATTGTGTATAACAAAGTACTTCTAATAAAATCATAATGATTTCATAATGATTTATTAAGATATCAAAAAGTACAAGCCGAATTTTTAACACCCATCGTTCTAAAAAATGCCGGAACTTTTCCCCTCCATCAGACTACGGTTTTTCTGTTACATGTAAATGGGCGGAGATATTTAACTTAGATACTATAAAAAGAATATCCGTGATATATAATATTTTCATTTTAAAGACGAATTATATGTTCAAGATTCACAACAAATTTAAATTATCTATTCACAAAACTCTAGCAATATGAATGAGTCACTATAACAAGATTAACCAAACTAGTCCATATGCTGACCGATACAAGATCTGAGTACATTTCAACAGAGTGCTTGCTTGCACGTTTACTGTGGGCATTTACCTGTAACAACACAAATCCACGTGGCTTATTGTGATTCGAAACAGGTCAGAAAGAGGTTAATCGCATGTAAATGAAGACAGCGACGAGGTTCAAAATCACAATACTTTTAATTAGAAAACATAGAGCACAAAGTTGTTCAACAAAGATATTTTTACTCAACCTTTAAAAATATAATATACACAATATATATCAAACTCGACTCTGAACAAATCTGTGCTCGGTGTTTACGAAAGCTTGAAAGTCTGTACCTGTCAGTGATTTCTTTTGATATTCATGAAAATCAAAGGACCCCGACTTCGTAACGTAGCTTTGAATGCTGTGTACATCTATTATTTGACATTTTTAGATGAAGATTCAAATAATAAAGACATTAGATATTAATAACATTTATTTTTTGAAGCCTTTGATAAATGTTCGAAATTTGACGAATAACCGGGGACCACACATAAGCCTTAAATGAGACTTGTCCTTTATAAAAGTTAAAAATTCACAGCCGTTTCATTGATTTTGTGTAACTTGCCTATGTACAATATGGATTTTGTGAAATGTGTTAAATATACATTCTAAACCTCAAATTTTATGATATAAGAACTTTTTTTTTATTTCATTGAAGCTAACACACCTATTCTATAGAACATTCCAAAGAAAAGACGCGGAGATTAACTTGTGGCGTTTGGCACGAAATTTTGAATAGTTACCGGCCTTTCATTATTCTAAGACAGAAGCGCTGTTGTAGATGTATATACAATTAGATTTAGAGAGGAGGTTCCAATAACGTAGTATTTAGCGCGTTGGATTTTCATGCTGGCGACTTGGGTTCAATCCCCCTTGTCAGCAATTTTTATTTACTTATTCAGTCGACGTTAAGTTTTTTTTCTTTGGAATTGGACGGAAGACCTCTCGTTGCTCGCAACGAGTCGTTTCTAGTTATTATTAGGGTCTTCCGTCTTCAGCGGAAGACCCTTCTATTATTCTTCGGTTTCTTTTTTACCTTTATTAGGGTCTTCCGTCTTCAGCGGAAGACCCTTCTATTATTCTATTGTTTCTTTTTCACTTTTCTTATTATTATTCTTCTTTTTTTTTTCTTTACAAAATTTGTGCAGAAGGTTTCTCGGAGATGTCTCGTCCGATTTGCTTCAAATTTCTATGGTAGATGTGTTGACATCTGAAGTTAATTCCGGCAAATTATTTTAGGGATATTCACTTCCGGTCTGAAGTTATCGCCCTTTAATCAAAATTTAGAGTACCTTCTTGTCCGTGAGTAAACTCAAAAACGGTTCAAGCTAGAACGCTGAAATTTTCAGGGATGATAGAGGACATGTTGCCATGTTCCACAATTATCATATTTTCCGGAAGTGCCTAGTATGGAAGCTCGGTAGGGGTCAAAATATAGGACACGAATCATGAGTGATTTTTTGAGACATTTTGCATCATATCTTTCAAAATATAATTATTTTGTTGAAACATACTGAACAACATTTGTGCAAAATCACAAGATCTTTCATATGATACCATGAAAAAATTGCTGACTCATCACACTAAGGGCCAAAAGGGGCTAAAAGTCTTTTTTCGATAACTCAATAACAGTCAATATTTTGTTATACATTACTGAAGGAAAAATGTTTATATCAACAATCTACAATTGCATATTATGATTTCAATGTCGTAGGATACTAAATTAGGGGCCACAAGGGGCCAGAATGCTCAATATTTGACGCTTTATATCTCGAAAGTGAGAAATATTTTGATAAGTAATATTGAACAAAAGATGTTCAAAGTCATGTTCTAAACAATATGCAACCTTTCATTTTTCGCTAAATGTCCCCATTAGGGAGTTGAAGGGTTGGCCCCTAAATATTTCTTTTGCAAATAACTCGAAAACGAAAAAGAATCTCTGAATAGTTGTTGAACAAAAAGTGTTTAAAATTCTAAGAGCTTCAAGACAAAATCCAGAAAAAGGGGCTGGGCACTCAAATTAGGGGCCAAAATGGGCTACAAGTCTTTTTTCGATAACTCTTTAACGCTCAATATTTTGTTATACATTACTGAAGGAAAAATGTTTATCTCAACAATCTACAACTGTATATTATGATTTTAATGTCGTATATTACATAATTAGGGGCCACAAGGGGCCAGAATGCTCAATCTTTGACGCTTTATATCTCAAAAGTGAGAAATATTTTGACAAGTAATATTGAACAAAAGATGTTCAAAATCATGTTCTGAACAATACGCAACCTTTCATTTTTCTATAAACGTCCCCATTAGGAAGTTGAAGGGTTGGCCCCTAAATATTTCTTTTGCAAATAACTCGAAAACGAAAAAGAATCTCTGAATAGTTGTTGAACAAAAAGTGTTTAAAATTCTAAGAGCTTCAAGACGAAATCCAGAAAAAGGGGCTGGGCACTCAAATTAGGGGCCAAAAGGGGCTACAAGTCTTTTTTCGATAACTCTTTAACGCTCAATATTTTGTTATACATTACTGAAGGAAAAATGTTTATCTCAACAATCTACAACTGTATATTATGATTTTAATGTCGTATATTACATAATTAGGGGCCACAAGGGGCCAGAATGCTCAATCTTTGACGCTTTATATCTCGAAAGTGAGAAATATTTTGATAAGTAATATTGAGCAAAAGATGTTCAAAATCATGTTCTGAACAATATGCAACCTTTCATTTTTCAATAAACCTCCCAATTAGGGAGTTGAAGGGCTGGTCCCTTAATATTTCTTTTGCGAATAACTCGAAAACGAAAAAGAATCTCTGAATAGTTGTTGGACAAAAAGTGTTCGTAATTCTGAGAGCTTTAAAATGAAATGAAAAAAGGGCTTATCCCTAATTTGGGCCAAAAGTCGATTTTTGAAGTCTTTATTGTTCAATGTCTATTTACAGATTATGCCAAAACATTATTTTAGAATGAAAATCTCAATCAAAATCTGATCTCATCTCATCAAGAATCGAACGGAAGACCCACTCGTTGCTCGCAACGAGATCGTATCTAGTTATTATTATTAAGGTCTTCCGTTTCCAACGGAAGACCTTATTGTTTTCGTTCGGTTTCTTTTTCCCTATTATTATTATTATTCCAACCGATTTTGTGCACGCGATTTCTCGGAAACGGTTCGGCCGATTTACATGAAATTTTCATATTTAATAGCTTATCAATCGATCTTGATAGGTTTTTGATCGTTTTTATGACGTCACTTCCGGTCGTGAGATATGGACAATTTTCTGATTTTAAAATGCAATTTTGTCTTGATTTGATAGAGAAAAGTGCTTAAGATATGAACTGAAGATTAATTGGAGATGATAGTTCATGACTTATAGCGTTGCAGAATCGCCTTTTCGTGCGTCGTCAATACTTCCGGTCGATACCGGAAGCGAATTTAAGAAACGCATTTTTTCAACTTTTCTTTTTTAATATTTTTATTTTAGAATTGAATAGAGACCCTTTTGCAGAAGCCAAATATGTAATTTGTTTGAAAATCGAAGAAGCCAATCTCGAGATATTAGCATTTGAAAACGCGAAGCGGCGATCCCAATGGTCGAATGGTTAGCGCGTTGGATTGTCACGCGGGCGATCCGGGTTCGATCCCCCATATGACCCAAATTTTTTTTCATTTTTTCTGCTAGATTTTTCGATAATATTAAATTTTAGACCATTTGGAACAATATATTATAAATTTTTATTTATATCTTGCGTAATAAGGGGCCACATGGGGCCAGAATGTCAAATCTTTGACGCTTTATATCTCAAAAAGCAGGGACATTTTGATAAGCGATATTGAACAAAAAATGGTCAGAATAATGTTCTTAACAATATGCATACTTTGAATTTTTGTAAAACGGCCCCATTAAGGACTTATAGGAGTGGCCCCATAACATTTTCATTTAGCATATCTCCACAACGAATAAAAATCTTTGAATAAGTGTGGAACAAAAAATCTTTAAAATCATAAGACCTTTCATTTGATATGAAGAAAAGGGGGCTGACCCCTCAAATTAGGGGCTCAGAGGTGCCAAAAGTCTTTTATCTATAACTCTCTAATGATCAATATTTTGTTATATTTGCATATCCACTGCTCTCTCTCACTATGAACATGTAGCCATCAACTGCGTTCATAGGACTATAGACGCAATTGCTTCTGCTATGAGTGCAATTGCTCTATCTCACTCTTGTAGAACAAGCTCTACTACACTTATAAACCGTGTTGAGAAGTATATATATGAAATGTTTCGTAAAAGGACTAAAAATAAGTTTTTAATAATATTATTTGGAAAAAAAGGAATTCAGAACAATTTAAAATTGCTGTTTGATATCTTTAAAAATTTAATTTTCGTCAATGTATTTGATTGTAATTTAAAACTTTTTTAAAATTGAATAGAACTCCATATTTTTATTTTTTCGTATCATGCATACTTGTACAAAGAACGATAACTCTTCACACTTGGGTAATAACATACAGAAAGAGAAAATCTCTTTAACTAGTAGATCTATATCTATTTCAAGAAAAAATAAATAGAAAAAGTACCAAAAAAAAATCACAGAAAAGCATACTGGAATAATAATCATTATAAAATCATTCTCATTTTTATCATAGTGTTAAATAATTGATTTTTGTCAGAGGATTTCAATAACATTGATCGATGACGTCACGACTGCATCAAAACAAAAATTAAGAGAATGTGATGACGGCGCTGCTTGTATCCAGATAACTGTGTTAGAGAGGGAAATACTTTTAAAATTGTGATTTATTAGAGAAAAGGAGTATTGATCAGGTGTACTGATTTTAAAGCCGTATGTGTTTTCTTTACTGAAGACAGAAGAAGCTACGTCCTTATGTAAGTCAGGATTTCCTCTGATATTCTTGACAACATCAAAGAATGCAAATATAAGTAATAAACAACGATTATTTAGTGAACATGGCGTGATGAATAGCAATAGCTCTGCTGGCATATTTTCCATGATGCGCTAGCGCGCATCATGGAATATGCCAGCAGAGCAATTGCTATTCATAACGCCATGTTCACTTAATAACGTTGTTTATTTCTTAAATACATTCCTGAAGCAAAAATATTCATCTTAACAATTTGCAAAAATATATGAAATGATTTTGATCATATGTTACGTAATTAGGGGTCACGAGGGGCCAGAATTTCAAATCTTTGACGCTTTATATCTCAAAAAAGGGGGAATATTTTCATAAGCAATATTGAACAAAAGATGGTCAGAATAATGTTCTAAACAATATGCATACTTTGAATTTTTGTAATACGGCCCCATTAAGGACTTAAAGGAGTGGCCCCTAAATATTTCCATTTAGCATATCTCCACAACGAATAGAAATCTCTGAATAAGTGTTGAACAAAAAATCTTCAAAATCACAAGACCTTTCATTTAATATGAAGAAAAAGGGGCTGCCCCCTTAAATTAGGGGCTCAGAGGGGCCAAAAGTCTTTTATCTATAACTCTCTATTTATCAATATTTTGATATACATTACTGAAGCAAAAGTATTTCTCATAAAGATTTGCAACAATATATGATACGATTTGGATCATATGTTGCGTAATAAGGGGTCACAAGGGGCCAGAATGTCAAATCTTTGACGCTTTATATCTCGAAAAGAGGAAATATTTTGATAAGCAATATTGAACAAAAGATGGTCAGAATAATGTTCTAAACAATATGCATACTTTGAATTTTTGTAATACGGCCCCATTAAGGACTTGAAGGAGTGGCCCCTAAATATTTCCATTTAGCATATTTCCACAACGAATAGAAATCTCTAAATAAGTGTTGAACAAAAAATCTTTAAAATCACAAGACCTTTCATTTGATATCAAGAAAAAGGGGCTGACCCCTCAAATTAGGGGCTCAGAGGGGCCAAAAATCTTTTATCCATAACTCTTTAATGATCAATATTTTGTTATACATTACTGAAGCAAAAGTATTCATCATAACGATTTGCAACAATATATGATACTATTTGGATCATATGTTACGTAATAAGGGGTCAGAAGAGGTCAGAATTTCAAATCTTTGACGCTTTATATCTCGAAAAGGGGGAATATTTTGATAAGCAATATTGAACAAAAGATGGTAAGAATAAAGTTCTAAACAAGATGCATACTTTGAATTTTTGTAATACGGCCCCATTAAGGAATTGTAGGAGTGGCCCCTAAATATTTCCATTTAGCATATCTCCACAACGAATAGAAATCTCTGAATAAATGTTGAACAAAAAGTCTTGAAAATCACAAGACCTTTCATTTGATATCAAGAAAAAGGGGCTGACCCCTCAAATTAGGGGCTCAGAGGGGCCAAAAATCTTTTATCCATAACTCTTTAATGATCAATATTTTGTTATACATTACTGAAGCAAAAGTATTCATCATAACGATTTGCAACAATATATGATACTATTTGGATCATATGTTACGTAATAAGGGGTCAGAAGAGGTCAGAATTTCAAATCTTTGACGCTTTATATCTCGAAAAGGGGGAATATTTTGATAAGCAATATTGAACAAAATATGGTTAGAATAAAGTTCTGAACAAGATGCATACTTTGAATTTTTGTAATACGGCCCCATTAAGGACTTATAGGAGTGGCCCCTAAATATTTCTATTTAGCATATCTCCACAACGAATAGAAATCTCTGAATAAATGTTGAACAAAAAGTCTTGAAAATCACAAGACCTTTCATTTGATATCAAGAAAAAGGGACTGACCCCTCAAAATAGGGACTTAGAGGGGCCAAAAGTCTTTTATCTATAACTTTTTAATGATCAACATTTTGTTATACATAACTGGGGCAAAATGATTCATCATAACGAATTGCATCAATATTTGATAACATTTTGATATTGTACGTGATTAAGGGTTGCAAGGATCAAAATGCGTCATTTTTTATGCTTTAGGTCTCAAAAAGGGGAGTATTTTTATCAGTTTTATTTAACATAAGATGTTTAAGATTCCCTGATAAAAATGAGTTCTTTTAAATTTAATGAAGGAAAACTTAAAGTCATTCTCTTTTAACGATTATCTCAGTCAAAATCACGTCTCATCTTATCTAGAAATTCAACGGAAGACCTACTCGTTGCTCGCAACGAGATCTCATCTAGTTAAGGTCTTCCGTCTTCAGCGGAAGACCTTCTTGTTATTCTTAGGTTTCTTTTTCACTTTTATTATTATTATTGTTTTTTTTTCTTACCGATTTTGTGCACGCGATTTCTCGAAAACGGCTCGATGGATTTCCATGAAACTTTCAGGACTTATGTAACATCACTTGAACCTTATGCGTTTTTTTCTGTTTTGATGACGTCACTTCCGGTCGGGAGTTTATCAGCACAAAATTGATTTTTTAAGGGTCAGTTTGTCCGCACGATTTCTCCTAAACGACTTTAGATAGACACGTGATACTTTCAGGTCTAGTAGACCTATGTCTGTAGATTTGTGGAATGTATTTTATTTTTACCGGAAGTGCTGTACGTCGGCGCTCGGTATGGCCCGAAAATAGGCCTATCGCGAATTTCAAAATTTTTAGCACTTTTTCTACGATATCTTTTTACCTGCAAATATTTTGTTAAATATATAGAACAAAAGAAGTGTAGAATTTTAAGTTCTTCCAAATAATATCTCGGAAAAAGGGCTGGCCCCTAAAATTAGGGGTCTACAGGGGCCGAAAGTTTTTCCTTTATATCTCAAAAAGAATGGAGAATTTGTAATACGTCTATGAAGCAAAGTTGTTTGAAATGTCAAGCTTAATCTAATGGAGTCGTCAAAATACGTCCGTCGACGTCATTTCCGGCCAATTTGATGACGTCACTCCAGTACGAGATTTTTGCCGGTTCGTGAATTTTTGAGGGTCGGTTTGTCCGCGAGTTTTCTCGAAAACGGCTTGAGGTCAGAAACTTGAGATTTTCAGTGATGATCGAGCAATAAATGTAGATATGCGGAACGGTGTTTCATATCCGCCAAATTGCTGTGTACAGAAGCTTTGCGTTATCGCCCAAAAATAGTCCAATCGCAAATTTCAAAAATCTGACACCTTTTCAACAATAACTTTTTATCTAGAAATAATTTTGTTAAAACATGTATAACAAAAGAAGTGTAGAATTCTATGATCTTTCAAATGATATCTCAAAAAAGGGCTGGCCCCTAAAATTAAGGGCCTAGAGGGGCCAAAGGCTTTTCTTTTATATCTCAAAAAGTATTGAGAATTTATGATACGTCAAAGAAGCAAAGTTGTTCAAAATGGCAAGCTCTATTTACTGACATCAAAAAAATACGTCCAGTGACGTCACTTCCAGTTAACCGGAAGTAGTATAAAAACGCATATTTGCCTTCTTTGACAAGTTTTTGGGTAACATATGTCTCTGAGAGCAAAAAAGTAAATTTTCCGTCCGTCGTCGTCACTTTAGGTCAAACCGGAAGTAGCAAAAATGGCTAATTTTTGCATTAATTAACATAGATTTAGAGGATTCAAACCATTTTTGGACATTATTACTCATTTTTATTGAAAATAAAAGCTACTTCCGGTCAAACAGGACGGAAGACCTACTCGTTGCTTTGCATATTATTATTCTTCCAACCGATTTTGTGCACGCGATTTCTCGGAAATGGCTCAGGCCATTTACATGAAATTTTCATGTGTAATAGCTTATTAATTGTATTGATGGGTTTTTGATGGTTTTTATGACGTCACTTGCGGTCGTGAGATATGGGCAATTTTCTGATTTTAAAATGCAACTTTATCATAATAGCAAAAACTTCTTAAGATATGAGCTGAAGATTAATTGGAGATGATAGTTCATGACTTATAGCATTGCCAGAATCGCCTTTCATGTCAACGTCCATTATTTCCGGTCGAAACCGGAAGTGAATTTAAGAAACGTAATTTTCAACTTTTCATTTTTAATATTTTTATTTTAGAATTAAATAAGACCCTTTTGCAGAAGCCATATATGTAATTTGTTTGAAAATCGAAAAAGCCAATCTCGAGATATAAGCGTTTGAAAACGCAAAGCGGCGATCCCAATGGCCCAATGGTGGCGTTGGATTGTCGCGCGGGCGACCCCGGGTTCAATCCCCTTGTGACCAAAAAATGTTATCACTTTTCTGCTGGATTGTTCGATTTTTATTAATTTTCGTTTAACAACATATTTCAAATTTTAAGTATATCTTGCGGTAATAAGGGGTCACAAAGGGCCAGAATGCTAAATCTCTGACGCTTTGTATATCTTGAAAAAGGCTAGGGGGAGGTATTTTAATAGCAATATTGAACAAAAATTGGTACAAATAATGTTCATAACAATATGCAACTTTGAAATTTCTGAAAAATGGCCCGTTAAGGACTTGTACGGGTGACCCCTAAATATTAATATGTAGCATATCTCCACGATGAAAAGAAAATCTCTGAATAAGTGTTAGAACAAAAAATCTTCAAATCACAAGACCTTTTCATTGATATCAAGAAAAAGGGGCTAGAACCCTCAAATTAGGGGCTTAAAGGGGCCAACAGTCTTTTGTGTACTAACTCTCTAATGATGAAATATTGTGTTATACATACTAAAGCAAGAGTCTTTATCTAACGATTTGCAACAAAATATGATACAATTTAGATAAATGTTACATAATTAGGGATCAGAAGGGGCCCAGAATGTCAAATCTTTACGACGCTTTATATCTAGAAAACGGGGAATATTTTGATAAGGGATATTGAACAAAAGATGGTCGAGATAATATTATAAACAATATGTCCATCTTTGAAATTTCGTAAAACGGCCCCTTTAAGGACTAGTAGGAGTGGCCCCTAAATATTTCAATAGAGCATATTCCTCAACGGTGAAAAGAAAATCTCTGAATAAGTGTTGAACAAAAAAAATCTTCCAAATCACAAGACCTTTCATTTGATATCAAGAAAAAGGGGCTGACCCCTTCAATTAGGGGTTCAGAGGGGCCAAAAGTCTTTTATCTATAACTCTCTAATGATCAATATTTTGTTATACATTACTGAAGGAAAAGTATTCATCTTAACGATTTGCAACAATATATGATTCAATTTTGATCAAATGTTACATAATTAGGGATCAGAAGGGGCCAGAATGTCGAATCTTTGACGCTTTGTATCTCGAAAAGGGGGAATATTCTGATGAGAGATATTGAACAAAAGATGGTAAGAATAATGTTCTAAACAATATGCATACTCTGAATTTTTGTAAAACAGCCCCTTTAAGGACTAGTAGGAGTGGCCCTTAAATATTTCAATTGAGCATATCTCCACAACGAAAAGAGTCTCTAAATAAGTGTTGAACAAAAAATCTTTCAAAGCAGAAGACCTTTCATTTGATATCAAGAAATAGGGGCTGACCCCTTCAATAAGGGGCTCAGAAGGGCCAAAAGTCTTTTATCTATAACTCTCTAATGATTAATATTTTGTTATACATTACTGAATTAAATGTATTCCTTTTAACGCTTTGCAACAATATATGATAAAATTTTGATCATATGTTACGTAATTAGGGATCGCATAGGACCGAAAGCTATATTTTTATGCTTTATATCTCGAAAATGGGGAGTATTTTCATAAGCCTTATCAAACAGATGTTCAGAATATCGTGATAAAAATGAGAAACTTTAACTTTAATTAGGGAAAACTCAAAGTCATTCTCTTTAAACAAAAATCTCAGTCAAAATCACATCTCATCTTATCTAGAAATTCAACGGAAGACCTACTCGTTGCTCGCAACGAGATCTCATCTAGTTATTATTATTATTCTTACCGATTTTGTGCACGCGATTTCTCGTAAACTACTGGGCCGATTTTCACGAAACTTCCACATCTGATAGGTACTGATCTGAACCTTTTTGGAAATTTTTTTCGTTGACGTCGTCACTTCCGGTCGTGAGATATGGACAATTTTCTGATTTTAAAATGCAATTTTGTCTTGATTTAGTAGCAAAAACCGCTTTAGATATGAACTGAAGATTAATTGGAGATGATAGTTCATGACTTATAGCGTTGCAGAATCGCCTTTCCGTGCGTCGTCAGTACTTCCAGTCGATATCGGAAGCGAATTTAAAAAACGCAATTTTTCAACAATACTTTTTTAATATTTTTGTTTTAGAAATGAATGGAGACCCTTTTGCAGAAGCGAAATATGTAATTTGTTTGAGAATCGAAAAAGCCAATCTCGAGATATTTGCATTTGAAAACGCGAAGCGGCGATCTCAATGGCTAAATGGTTAGCGCGTTGGATTGTCATGCGGGCGACCCGGGTTCGATCCCCCGTGTGACCAAAAAATTTTATCATTTTTTCTGTTCGATTTTTCCATATTTTTAAATTTTAAACCAATTGGAACAATATATTATAAACTTTTAAGCATATCTTACGAAATAAGGGGTCACAAGGGGTCAGAATGTCAAATCTTTGACGCTCTATATCTCGAAAAAGAAGAATATTTTGATAAGCAATATTGAACAAAAGATGGTCAGAATAATGTTCTTAACAATATGCATACTTTGAATTTTTGTAAAACGGCCCCATTAAGGACTTGTTCGGGTGGCCCCTAAATATTTCCATTTAGCATATCTCGATAACAAATAGAAATCTCTGAATAAGTGTTGAACAAAAAATCTTCAAAATCACAAGACCTTTCATTTGATATCAAGAAAAAGGGGCTGACCCCTCAAATTAGGGTCTCAGAGGGGCAAAAAGTCTTTTATCTATAACTCTCTAATGATTAATATTATGTTATACATTACTGAAGCAAAAGTATTCATTTTAACGATTTGCAACAATATATGATACAGTTTTGATCATATGTTACGTAATTAGGGGTCACAAGGGGCCAGAATGTCAAATCTTTGACGCTCTATATCTCGAAAAGGGAGAATATTTTGATAAGCAATATTGAATAAAAGATGGTCAGAATAATGTTCTGAACAATATGCATACTCTGAATTTTTGTAAAACAGCCCCATTAAGGATTTCTTGGGGTGGCCCCTAACTGTTTCCATTTAGCATATCTCCACAACAAAAGGAAATCTCTGAATAAGTGTTGAACAAATAATTTTCAAAATCACAAGACCTTTCATTTGATATCAAGAAAATGGGACTGACCCCTTAAATTAGGGGCTCAGAGGGGCCAAACGTCTTTTATCTATAACTCTCTAATGATCAAGAATTTGTTAAACATTACTGAAGCAAACGTATTTATCTTAACGATTGGCAACAATATATGATACAATTTTGATCATATGTTACGTAATTAGGGGTCACAAGGGGCCAGAATGTCAAATCTTTGACGCTTTATATCTCGAAAAGGGAGAATATTTTGATAAGAAATATTGAACAAAAGATGGTCAGAATAATATTCTAAACAATATGCATAATTTGAATTTTTGTAAAACGGCCCCATTAAGGACTTGTAAGAGTGGCCCCTAAATATTTCTATGTAGCATATCTCCACAACGAATGGAAATCTCTGAATAAGTGTTGAACAAAAAAGCTTCAAAATCACAAGACCTTTCATTTGATATCAAGAAAAAGGGGCTGACCCCTCAAATTAGGGGCTCAGAGGGGCCAACAGTCTTTTATTTATAACTCTCTATTGAACAATATTTTGCTATACATTATTGAAGAAAAAGTATTTATCTTAACGATTAGCAACAATATATCATACAATTTTGATCATATGTTACGTAATTAGGAGTCGCAAGGGACCAAAATGCTTTATTTTTTATGCTTTATGTCTCGAAAAGGGGGAGTATTTTCATTAGCCTTATCAAACAAAAGATTTTCAGAATATCGTGATAAAAATGAGAAACTTTAACTTTAATGAGGGAAAACTCGATGTCATTTTCCTTAAACAAATATCTCAGTCAAAATCACATCTCATCTTATCTAGAAATTCAACGGAAGACCTACTCGTTGCTCGCAACGAGATCTCATCTAGTTATTAAGGTCTTCCGTCTCCAACGGAAGACCTTCTTGTTATTCTTCGGTTTCTTTTTCCCTATTATTATTATTATTATTATTATTTTTCTTACCGATTTTGTGCACGCGATTTCTCGTAAACTACTCGACCGATTCTCATGAAACTTTGACATCTGATAGGTACTGATCTGAACCTTATTGGAAATTTTTTTCGTCGATGACGTCACTTCCGGTCGTGAGATATGGACAATTTTCTGATTTTAAAATGCAATTTTGTCTTGATTACTTAGCGAAAACTGCTTAAGATATGAAGCTAAGATTAATTGGAGATGATAGTTCATGATTTATAGCGTTGCAGAATCGCCTTTTCGTGCGTCGTCAATACTTCCGGTCGAAACCGGAAGCGAATTTAAAAAACGCAATTTTTCAACTTTTCTTTTTTAATATTTTTATATTAGAATTGAATAAAAACCCCTTTTTTGAATCCAAATATGTAATTTGTTTGAAAATCGACCGAGCCAATCTCGAGATATTTGCATTTGAAAACGCGAAGCGGCGATCCCGATGGCCGAATGGTTAGCGCGTTGGATTGTCACGCGGGCGACCCGGGTTCGATCCCGCTTGTGACCAAAAAATTTTATCACTTTTTCTGCTCGATTTTTCGATTTTTATTAATTTTAGACTATTTGCAAAAACATATTTTCAACTTTTAAGTATATCTTACGTAATAAGGGGTCACAAGGGGCCAGAATGCTAAATCTTTGACACTTCATATCTTGAAAAGAGGGAATATTTTGATAAGCAATATTGAACAAAAGTTGGTCAGAATAATGATCTAAACAATATGCATACTTTGAATTTTTGTAAAATGGCCCCATTAGGGACTTGTAGGGGTGTCCCCTAAATATTAATATTAAGTTTATCTTCTAAACAAAAAGAAATCTCTGAATAGTTGTAGAACAAAAAGTCTTTGAAATCACAAGACCTTTTGTTTGATATCAAGAAAAAGGGGCTGACTCCTCAAATTAGGGGCTCAGAGGGGCCAGAAGTCTTTCATCTTTAACTCTTTAATGATCAATATTTTGTGATACATTACAGAAGCAAAGTTGTTCATATTAACGATTTGCAACAAAATATTACAATATTTTAGTCATATGTTACGTAATTAGGGTCACGAGGGGCCAGAGTGCTAAATCTTTGACGCTTCATATCTCAAAAAGGGGGAAAATTTTGATAAGCAATATTGAACAAAAGATGGTCAGAATAATGATCTAAACAATATGCATACTTTGAATTTCTGTAAAATGGCCCCATTAGGGACTTGTAGGGGTGGCCCCTAAATATTAATATTAAGTATATCTTCTAAACAAAAAGAAATCTCTGAATAGTTGTAGAACAAAAAGTCTTTGAAATCACAAGACCTTTCGTTTGATATCAAGAAAAAGGGGCTGACTCCTCAAATTAGGGGCTCAGAGGGGCCAGAAGTCTTTCATCTTTAACTTTTTAATGATCATTATTTTGTGATACATTACAGAAGTAAAGTTGCTCATACTAACGATTTGCAACAAAATATTACAATATTTTAGTCATATGTTACGTAATTAGGGTCACGAGGGGCCAGAATGCTAATTCTTTGACGCTTCATATCTCGAAAAGGGGGAAAAATTTGATAAGCAATATTGAACAAAAGATGGTCAGAATAATGATCTAAACAATATGCAAACTTTGAATTTTTGTAAAATGGCCCCATTAAGGACTTGTAGGGGTGGCCCCTAAATATTTATATAAAGCACATCTCCTAAACGAAAAGAAATCTCTGAATAGATGTAGAACAAAAAGTCTTTGAAATCACAAGACCTTTCGTTTGATATCAAGAAAATGGGCCTGACCCCTTAAATTAGGGGCTCAGAGGGGCCAAAAGTCTTTTATCTATAACTCTCTAATGATCAATATTCTGTTAAACATTACTGAAGGAAAAGTATTTATCTTTAAGGATTTGCAACAATATATGATAAAATTTTGATATGTTATGTAATTATGGGGTCAGAAGGGGCCAGAATGTAAAATCTTTGATGCTTTATATCTCAAAAAGCGGAAATATTTTGATAAGCAATATTGAAAAAAAGATGGCAAGAATAATGTTCTAAGCAATATGTATACTTTGAATTTTTGTAAAACGGCCCCATTGAGGACTTGTAGGAGTGACCCTTAAAAATGTTTTTATTTAACATATCTCCACAACAAATAGAATTTCTGAATAAGTCCTGAACAAAAAATCTTCAAAATCACAAGACCTTTCATTTGATCTGAAGAAAAAGGGGCTGACTTCTTAAATTAGGGGCTTAGAGGGGTCAAAAGTATTTCATCTTCAACTCTTTCATGATCGATGTTTTTTTTTATAAGTATCCATTATGAGAAGCAAAGATATTCATCTTAATGATTTGCAACAATACATTATAAAGTTTTGATCATATGTTACGTAATAAGTGGTTGCAAAATGCTACATCTTTCATGCTTTCTATCTCGAAAAGAGGGGGTATTTTTATAAGCCATACTGAACAAAAGATGTTCAGAATATTGTGATAAAAATCAGAAACTTAAAAAGAAATGAAGGAAGACTTTATGTCATTCTCTTTTCACGAATATCTCAGTCAAAATCACATCTCATCTTATCGAGAAATTCAACGGAAGACCTACTCGTTGCTCGCAACGAGATCTCATCTAGTTATTATTATTATTATTCTTACCGATTTTGTGCACGCGATTTCTCGTAAACTACTGGGTCGATTCTCATGAAACTTTCACATCTGATAGGTACTTATCTGAACCTTTTTGGAAATTTTTTTCGTTGACGTCGTCACTTCCGGTCGTGAGATATGGTCAATTTTCTATTTTTAAAATGCAATTTTGTCTTGATTACTTAGCGAAAACTGCTTAAGATATGAAGTGAAGATTAATTGGAGATGATAGTTCATGATCTATAGCGTTGCAGAATCGCCTTTTTGTGCGTCGTCAGTACTTCCGGTGCATACCGGAAGCGAATTTAAAATACGCAATTTTTCAACTTTTCTTTTTTAATATTTTTGTTTTGGATTTGAATAGAGACCCTTTTGCAGAAGCAAAATATGTAATTTGTTTGAAAATCGAATTAGCCAATCTCGAGATATTTGCATTTGAAAACGCGAAGCGGCGATCCCAATGGCTAAATGGTTAGCGCGTTGGATTGTCACGCAAGCGACCCGGGTTCGATCCCCCATATGACCATAAAATTTTATCATTTTTTCTGCTCAAATTTTCGATATTATTTAATTTTAGACCGTTTGGAACAACATATCACAAACTTTTAAGCATATCTTGCGTAACTAGGGGTCACAAGGGGCCATAATATCAAATCTTTGATGCTTTATATCTCAAAAAGGGGGAATATTTTGTAAAGCAATATTGTACAAAAGATGGTCAGAATAATATTCTAAACAATATGCATTTTGTAAAACAGTCCCATTAAGGACTTGTAAGAGTGGCCCCTAAATATTTCTATTTATCATAGCTCCACAACGCATAGAAATCTCTGAATAAGAGTTGATCAAAAAAGCTTCCAAATCACAAGACCTTTCATTTGATATCAAGAAAAAGGGGCTGACCCCTCAAATTAGGGGCTCAGAGGGGCCAAGAGTCTTTTATCTTTAACTCTCTAATGATCAAGAATTTGTTAAACATTACTGAAGCAAAAGTATTTATCTTAACAATTGGCAACAATATATGATACAAATTTGATCATATATTACGTAATTAGGGGTCACAAGGGACCAGAATGTCAAATCTTTGACGCTTTATATCTCGAAAAAGGAGAATATTTTGATAAGAAATATTGAAGAGAAGATGGTCAGAATAGTATTCTAAACAATATGCATACTTTGAATTTTTGTAAAACGGCCCCATTAAGGATTTGTAGGAGTGGCCCCTAAATATTTCTATGTAGCATATCTCCACAACGAATGGAACTCTCTGAATAAGTGTTGAACAAAAAAGCTTCAAAATCACAAGACTTTTCATTTGATATCAAGAAAAAGGGGCTGACCCCTCAAATTAGGGGCTCAGAGGGGCCAACAGTCTTTTATTTATAACTCTCTATTAATCAATATTTTGCTATACATTACTGAAGCAAAAGTATTTATCTTAACGATTAGCAACAATATATCATATAATTTTGATCATATGTTACGTAATTAGGGGTCACAATGGACCAAAATGCTTTATTTTTTTATGTTTTATGTCTCAAAAAGGGGGAGTATTTTCATTAGCCTTATCAAACAAAAGATGTTCAGAATATCGTGATAAAAATGAGAAACTTTAACTTTAATGAGGGAAAACTCGATGTCATTCTCCTTAAACGAATATCTCAGTCAAAATCACATCTCATCCTATCTAGTTATTATGTCGCCCCGAACGAAGTCGGGGACGACATATTGATATTGTACGCATGTTTTTTTTTATCCAGGCTGTTTCTCGGAGATGGCTGGGACAATCTTCCTGAAACTTTCCTGAAAGGACGATCACTGGTTGTAGTTGTGCAGTGAGGTCGTTCATTTAATATGTCTACCGTTGCCATGGAAACCTGTAAAAAGCGACAAATTTTGTCCGAGAGTGTTCTCGTCCTTAAACGTTCGTCATGAAACTTTTCTTATTTTAATGATTAGTATCTGTAGTTCCTGCAACTCGTATTTAAAATTTTCATATAATCGATTATTGCCATGGAAACCAGGTGAGAATTAAAATTCTTTAATTTCGATTTTCTCAATAACTACTAAGCCAATCGTTTTGAAACTTTCAATGTTTATTCCTTGCAATGTATCAAAGGGATTTCTACTTTCAAAATACTTGTAATGAGTCGCTCACGGTTGCCATAGAAACGAAACAGAAAAAAAGATTCAGATGTACACATGTGTTCTCCAAGGTCTAGGTCAAAGGGTCAAAGGTTCGTCGTATCCAATAAAAGTTCTTTTCACAAGGATTACATATTTGAAATACGAAAGCCCTAGTACTTACCGTTCAAACGTTATGGCTATTTACTATGTTCAAGACGACCCCCCCTTTTTTTTGAAGCACACAGCAAAGTAGAATACACAGATATAACATATACAACTTACAAGTAAATTTTAAAATCATTCAGTTCCTGGTCATGTGATATTTTGCCATCATTCATTCTCCTTCTGTTTTGTCTCTTGAATTTATAAATATTTTATTTTATCTATATAAAAAAAATAACGATTGTCAGCTGCATTTATTATCATTTCGCGTTTTCTTGTATATCTATCACTTGTATATTATTCATTTCATTAGATAGTGCAAGTATAAATTAAAAAATTGGTACGTCATTTCCATAGTTTTTATTCATTTATAAATTCTTTGATCCGCTCCTGATGGTTCGCAAAGCCTTGATCACCACTGTATACAAAACATTCATCTCGCCGAAAATGTTCATGATTCCGCTAAACTGAGAAATTTCACACATGATTTATCTTCCTGAAACTTTCCTGAAAGGACGATCACTGGTTGTAGTTGTGCAGTGAGGTCGTTCAGTTCCAATATGTCTACCGTTGCCATGGAAACCTGTAAAAAGCGACAAATTTTGTCCGAGAGTGTTCTCTCTGGTCCCTTAAACGTTCGTCATAAAACTTTTCTTATTTTAATGATTAGTATCTGTAGTTCTGCAACTCGTATTTAAAATTTTCATATAATCGATTATTGCCATGGAAACCAGGTGAAAGTTAAAATTCTTTAATTTCGATTTTCTCAATAACTACTCAGGCAATCGTTTTGAAACTTTCAATGTTTATTCCTTGCAATGTATCAAAGGGATTTCTACTTTCAAAATACTTGTAATGAGTCGC